>NW_028186978.1:7102829-7114643 GCF_003343005.1 Rhea americana
TTTCTTTAGTGGTGCTGAATATCGGCTACTATTTTGGAATCTCTTTGAATCAGTTATTGTTTCCAGATGTTATTTTGGGCCAATTTAAAAGAGCAATTTGACTTAACAGATTTGATGCCTCAGCAGAGACTGCTTCAACATCGGGCTGGTTTGACCATCTGAGATCTGCAGAGTATTTATGCTGAGCTTCTCCTTTACAGTGTCACTCAGGATGAGACACAATCTGCATTGTAAGGCTTTGTGGATGGTATCCAAGAATAGGTCTAGTGTGGGAAATTTGCTTATATCTCCAAAGGCTTCTTCAGTTCATGGGGAAGTTTTGGCCATATCTTTGATTTTTGTTTTTCATTGTGAAGAACTCGGCTGTTGAGCTGCAGAAAAACTTCTACACTCTGCTGAGGATGTTGGTGTTTCCTACAGGAGCCAGGGGTTAAGGCATCTCCCTGGCTGAGAGACTTTGTTGGAAGCCTGTCCCTGTCATGTCACATTTCTTATTTTAAAATTTCTTATTTTCCTGTGTGAACTGGCTCAGTGTGAGAGAATCAGTTATCAGACTGTTTCTGGCATCTGAATCAGAATRTCTTCAGTGGTGCCTGAATCCAAATAGAATCAAAAAAAGGTACTGGCTCAAGTACATGCTGTGAGCATTGCAGAGCCTAAGGAATATATTAAAATTAGGCTACTTAGCTGTGACTGGCAAATCTGTAGCTTCAGTAAGTTGTATTGGAATATCTGAGCTGGGTATGCTTCCAGTACAAATAGTACAACATGATGGATGGAATTTATTCCAGGTAGAATTGTTTGAAAAAATATATACTGACTTGTAAATGTGAGCCCATTGCAGCAAGATGGGCTGGGAAGATACAGAATACTTGGATATGGTCTGTACATTTTCTTCCTTCTGACTAGTTAGAAATATTTAATACTCTCTCTTCTGTCACAAAATAAGTATTTGCCAAACTTTGAGGCTAGATTGTTCTCTGTAGAAAATCTGGGAAGCCTTGGAAAGTTTTCTTCATRATTCACACTAAGTCTAGGTGTTGTACGTCCTTACTTGTAACTCTATTGCAAATGGGATTCATCTGCAGCTAAGATAAGGGAAAAACAGAATCACAGAATAACTGAGGTTGGAAGGGACCTCAGGAGATCGTTTAGCCCAACCTGCTTGCCCAAAGCAGAGTCATGTAGAGCATGTTTTCCAGGACCATGTCCAGTTGGATTTTGAATATCTCCAAGGAGAAGGACTCTACAGCCTCTCTGGGCAACCTGTTCAGGTGTATGACCACCCTCACAGAAAAGTGTTTTCTTATGGTCAGGTGGAATTTTCTGTTTCATTCTGTGCCYGTTGCCTCTTGTTCTGTCACTAGGCACAACTGAAAGGAGTCTAACTCCACTTCCCTTACTCCTTCCAACCAGGTATTTAGCCGTGTTGATAAACTCCCCTGAGCTTTCTCCTGAGCTAAGCAATCTCAGTTGTCTCAGCTTCTCCTCGTGAGAGAGCTGTTTCACTCCCTTAACGGTCCTTGCAGCCCTCTGTTGGACTTGCCTCGGTAAGTCACTGTCTCTGTCGTACTGAGGAGCCCAGCACTGGACCCAGCACTCCAGATGTGGTCTCACCAGTGCTAAGTGGAGGGGAACGATCCCCTCTCTCGACCTGCTGGCAATTCTCTTCCTGCTGCAGCCCAGGCCCCTGGGCCTTCTTTGTTGTGAGGGCGCATTGCTGCCTCATGTTCAACTTGTTCAGGAGGATGCTAAAGGAGACAGCACCATCTATCTASCCTGTACTTCATCAGTTTTTCTTCAAGGATGTCTGTGAGGACAACATCAAAGCCTTACTAAAGTTGAGCTAAACTCTACCACTGCTCTCTTCTTATCCACCCAGCCAGCCATCTCATTGAGGAAGGCTATCAGGCTGGTCAAGCACAATTTTCCCTTTATCAATGCTGACTACTCTCAACTTCTTGTCCTTCCTGTGTCTGGAAATAGAGCAACCAATCCTGGAAACCATCACCCTCCCAGGGATGGTGGTAAGGCTGACAGGTCTGTACTTCCCTGGATCCTCCTTCTTGCCCTTCTTGAAGATAGGAGTGACATTTGCTTTCTTCCAGTCCTGAGGAACCTCTCCTCATTGCCATGACCTTTCAAAGACAACAAAGAGTGGCTTTGCAATTGCATTAGTCAGCTCCTCAGCATCCAAGGGTGCATCCCATCAGGTCTCGTCAGAGATTGTTTCTGACAGGTTGTTTCCTTGAGAGTATTCCCTTTGTGCTTGCTGCTTGTGTTTCACTAGATGACGGGGACAATCGTAACTGTGCAGAGGAAGAAAGATGTGAAAGTTAATGTTTCAATTGCAATCAATTTTATCTCCCTGTATACCTATAACGTTGTGCTGCAATTTAGGTGTCTGAAGGGGGGGAGCTTAGCACTTCCTTAGCTCACCTGATCTTACTTTGGCCTTCCCTGCTTTTTGTTCTGGCAAGAACATTTTTTATAGTAGRCTTTCTGGCATCTTTAGGTTTTCTAAATAATCTGAATAATCTTTAGGTTGTCTTCTATATATGCTCTCCTTTTGCTCGCTGGCTTGTTGCATTCTTGCTCTGAGCCTTTGATTTATGACCCAGACTTTAGCCATGCTTTCTGYGGAGAACCTGTGACTTATCTGGCTATTGACTTTGGCTTGATTTGCTGGTGTGGATCATGGTCCAGTCCATGATATTGAGCTTGCCTTAACTTTTATCTTAAGTCCTGATAGAGGTCTTCTCACTGTTTCCTTGTAAAGAAAGGACTTCACTGGACTGGCCAAGAGCAGAAGAGATGACCGTATGTGGAAGCTTAGATCTGACAGACTTAATATGYGTAACGCTACATGTTACAAAGCTCTGTAGCCCATCTCTCTATAAATGCCCCTAAAGTTGTTTGGCATGTTTACGTTTATAGTCCTCAGCAACTCAGAAGGCAAATTTTAAAGTAAATATACTCTRTTTGCTCTTTAATTTATTTTAGTGCAGTGCCTTAATAATCCTGTAATGCATGTTGTGCCTGGTAATAAAGAATGCATTTTCTTCCAAATTATACCTTTGGTTACATAATCAGTAAAGCTTTTTCATTTAAAATTTAATTAGCATTGGTTTGTCCAGTGCTGCAGACTACTTAAGAACTAATAGCTCAGAATAAATCGAGGTTTGCTGTACGCATGAGTTTTATAACTTGTCATTTTCTTCCTATATCTACATTCCCAATATGTTCCATTTAAAAGCTAATAATGTGTTGTATTTGACAAGTTTTGGTTTATATATCTATTTAAATTGCAGCATGACTGAAATAATTTTCTTCTAATAGGCTTTAGCCATTAGCGTTTCTTTTTCCTATGTCTTATTAGTTTAAACTTGTGACTGGTGTCCTACACTTTTAACTTTATTTTCCATTTTTGGATATTTACTTGTTCAGCCTATACRTTGGAACTGGTAAAGCTCTTTGGATTATAAATATCATAAATTGCAGATAAYACTCCCAAGGTCTTCCCAGACTTTTACAGGTAGAACATACTGTTACTTGAAGTTCTTCACTATATTTTCCTTAAAGTGGAAACTAGGATTTATGGGAGCTTATTCAGCTTCATTGTAGCTGAACATCAGCTCCAGAGTTTTTGTTAAATCAGTGAGTAAAAAAACAATATTTTTTATCCATGTGTTGGAGACTATTGGTTTAGTGCCCTTTCTATCTGTCATATTCTAGTACAGTACAGTTTAAATAGGAAAAAATAGTTTAGAAAATGTTGGCATAGGATCTTTTCTAAGACTTTTGTCACCAGTGCACATAAAATTAAATAYGAAATATCTGTAAAATAGAGGAAAAAAACCTCTTAGCTTGACAAAGTTGCTTGTTACTTATTAAGCAGAAAAATAGAATTAAATTCAGATTTATTATAACATTTTTTTCCTTACAGCTTTAAAAGAAAGGTTCTCACTAGCTTGGACTTTCTATGAATACTCTATACTAGTAACAGAGTTTCATTTAGGCAACTTAYCTTCCAAAACCTTAATTTTGATGGAGAAAAATTACTTACCAAGATGAATGCAAATCTAAAATATTTTACAAAAGACCTTTTCTAAAGGTTTACTTTCCTACACAAGCGATCTACATCATAGCAGCTTAACTTTTTTACATCTCTCTAAATGGTAGCTCTGAGATAAATATGTATCTTGTAATAATTACTCATCTTTTTTCATGTCAGTCAGGAAATAAATCCAAAAAAAAGTTTCTCTTATATGACTGAGTTCATAAACTATGTGAATTTGGGATATTTACCCTTTATGATCAGAATTTTTCAAAACAACCTGATGGCGTTAGGCAAAATATTTCTATTGAAATTCAGCAGCCGCAAGTGTCTGTTTGTCTCGAATCATATAACCTTGATGTGCTATGGCCAGTGATGAGGAAGTAGTTAGTGCAAATTTGAATTAGCTGCTAATTTATYTCCAGTTGAGTCTCTTCAGGATATTTCTGCTTAATGTTTCAATAGTTACTTTTTGATGAAGAGGGAATGATTGCTTTGTACTGTTCTTTTACCAGTCATTGCTCCTACAGAATGCACGCGGGTCTCCTTAAATGAAGCAAGTTAAAGATCTTTTTTACTTTAATTGATTTTTTTGTTTGTTTGTTTTTAGTCAGGAGTTAGTGATAGTACATAAAGAAGACTAGTGGTAGAAGAATCCTATCTCATAATACTAGCATTTCTAGCTCCTCTTTTGCCTATCTGAAACATATATTACCCTTAACATAAATAATCATAGATAGAAACAGGCAGTTCTGAGCCCTCTTAATATTCACCTTATGGGAGCATAGTCTGACACAGAAAAATTCTTCAAAAATGGTCACTTCTGGAAATGGAGTGGTTTGTAATGTGAAGGTCAGTATGGAGAATATTTTATTTTATAGTTTACTAACTGCTTGTTGCTATCTCCTCTTTCTCCTAATTTTTGGGGTGTCAAAAACACATGTTCTTTTAAAGTTCTAATTATGTAGTCAGAGATTAATCTAAAAAATATAGAAAAAAATCAAATCTGCTGTTTGCTTAAACTTCCCACAGCAAATGATTTCGGGAGGGGGGGGGGGGTTTAACAAAACAGAGGATTGACACCCATGCTGAAATACACATTCACTCTGCAAGAGCTGAGTGCTACTTACTTTAGGACAGTTCTCTCTCTTCAAAGCAGTTTGAGGTGATCAAGCAAGTACTACATACAAATGGCTTAAATTTTTCAGGGTCTAACTCACTGGCAAGAAATTTCACCTGTGCCACCAGACTCTGTCTTACGGAGACTGGCTTCAGAGATGAATGTTCTCCTGGAGACTTGGTTCCATGAAATATTTTTCGGTTGTTCTACGAAGGTCTAAAAGGTGAGCCTGAAGGGGTAACTCAATAAAGGGCAATTTAGGGGTTTCTCTGATTCCCTGGCAGCTTATGGACACAACAGTCCAGATGTAGCCCTTGTTGTTGGTTTGTTGTGCTCGTGMGTTACCTGTTGACCGACTATTCTTCTGAGCTCGTTGAACTTTCACGCGAAGTGCTTGTCTGCCTTGGCTTTTGGCATATTCATCTTTAGGACTAAGCTGACCTGCAGCATTTTACAATTTATGGACAGCACGTCTAGAAAACACGACRAGGAGAGGAGTGGGGAAAACCCTGCTCTAGAAAGAACAAAGTGTTTTCACCCTTGAGCCTGTCCTGTGATCTGTACCTGAGACTAGGTACTCCGAAGAGGTATGTCAAAAACGTATCTGATTTGTAGGTGGTCTTTATTAGGCTGACTGATAACTGTTATGCCAGCTATTTTAGTGGAGATCAATGAAATCTGAAGTCAAATAACACTCGTGTGGAGCTAACCTGATTTTCCCCATTGGTATGCTCTGATCTGAGCAGTCATTCTTTAGATGCACAAAGGTTTTAGTTAGATTTTAGTCAACTGTGCTGGAGTATTAAATTAGGGTGAACCCTCTTTTGGATGTATAGCTTAAAGAGAATCTTGCTCTTTCCCTTTCTTCACTATTTCTGGCAGTTTSATGTGATTTTTCTTGTCTAATCAAACCATGGGATTCATGCAGCCAAGTTTTGGCTCTCAAGTAGAAGGTAACCTGGTATGTTTGAATGCATGTAGAAAAAGAATCATTAAAGCAGACAAGCAGTAATATCTCTCATAATTGTGATATCACTCTAACTCTGTTTGAAAGTGCACTTGCGTCAATTTAGTTTATGTAATAAAATTTTTTATTTAAAAAAATAAAGTAGTTTTACAAATAAATAGACTATTGCATTCAGATTTTCCTTTCAACCTTTTTTTTTTAGCATCTTAGTAGGTCAGTCTTTTCTTGCTTGCCCTGCGCACAAGAAGTGAGACAGGCATTAACAATGTTGTTGCATAGTCCCTGTTTGACCCTTCCTTGTGCTTGCTTCATCACTACCTTTGAAGTTATATTTTTGTCATTTTTTTTAAATAAAGCTAGGTGGTGAAATTATGTTCTGCTGCACTCATGCTCTCTTGTTCTTACTTAACACCTATGATGAGAATCTTCTCTAGCCCTGCCTGTCGTCAGCTGTTTTGAGTTAAAAAATAAATAACAGAAATTCAAGGCAGGCCAGACACCTCATTGCCTCCAGAAGTGCAGTATGTTGCCCACTCTCATAACTGTTGTCAGCTTCCTGCATGCTGCTGCCCACCTGTCTGCTCCCTGGTGTATCGCTAGTGAAAAGAACGTGTAAAAGCATCTCCCACCCTCGTGGCTGCACAGAAAATGACARACTTTTTTCTCTTCTCCCCCCTCCCCTTGTCCTTTTCGCAGCTAGTTATGCAGCTGAAGAAAAGGGCACTACCTGTGCAACAGGGTTTATGTTTAAGCGAAGGACCAGTTCATGTGTTACCTCAATCAAACAATCAAACAAATCACTAATTCCTCCTTTTATTTATTTATTTATTTTTTTTTACTATCAAGGTAAAATACCTACTAGGCCAAGAGGAGGAAAAGCTGCAAATGCAAGTAGAATTATGTATGCAAAATTGTGATGGCACTCCTATTTATATATTCCATCTTCTGACAATTTAAATCTTATATAGACACAAGTGTCCATGCCCCTATTTGGCTTCACTAATGACTTCTAAACTACTATGGTGCTGTTTTATTTCCCAGAAGCAGAGCTCT
The DNA here is from genome assembly GCF_003343005.1 of Rhea americana. NCBI lineage: Eukaryota > Metazoa > Chordata > Aves > Rheiformes > Rheidae > Rhea > Rhea americana. The sequence goes on from NW_028186978.1 coordinate 7,110,027, forward strand.
TTGTTGTAGATATCTTGAAACAAACTTTGGTATTTAGATTTATATTTTTTAATTAGTTGTTAATTCAAGTTGTTTTACAATCAATTAACTCGAGTTAATTGACAATTGACTGAACCATGGAAAAGCTTTACCACACACAGTCTAAGATACCTAGCACATCCCATGCTACGTACGTTTTATGTTATTGACAAAAATGACATCTTGCCTTTTTTTTAAGATCTTTTTTAATGCCAAATATTTGCTCTTGTGTTCCCTGACATTTGTGTGCACTTTATTTTCAGTTGCAGAAATCYATTTTGGGTTGCAGTGAAAGATAGAAATTTCTCATCAATTTTTTGGGTGTTACCTAAAACATGTAAAGGTGAAGAACATGTGCACCTTAAGAGATATTTTGAGTAATGGAGAATAATCAACCTGTTTAACAGCAAAAAGAAGTTCCAAAAAATAGTTGCATGTGTGTTTTCATGAAAAGAATATGATCATTTTAATCTGGTCTGCAATTTTGTTCAGGCCCCCAAAGGTTAATGTCCAGTACATCAGGCATGTTATAATTGAACTGTTGAGAAACAAATTAAAATGTTAATGAACTCTTTTCCCTTTGGAAGTAAACTTAGGTTTCTTATTTCCAGCACTGCCGGCATTCTTGATCTTATTGTCTAATCGACACTTAATGGCTCTCTCTTGGTGTCTCTAATTTTCCATAATTAATGTGCATGTAAAATGAACCTTGTAAATATCTTGTGTTCATATACCACATGCTGAACAATGCAAGCAAGCTGTTATAGGTTGTTTATGTTTGCCCCCCGCAGTTTCTTGCTTTTACTTTGCATTAACACGGAGCTGCAAGGGAGGACTGCCCTCAGCAGCTCACCTTGCTCAAACGCTTTCGCCTCCAAAACAATGCAAAAAAAATACTGAAGAGCAAAGAGATCAGCTGGTTTCGTTGTTGTTGTTGTTTTTCCCTTATCAAAGCATTCTAAAGAATAATCTGGCGAAGAATTTTTAACGGGTAACTGATGCATTTGACTGTTTTACACAAATACCTCTCTAAGCTGATTGTGGCTTTAACATCTAAATGTTTTGCACGTGGCCTCCGTAGCTACTTCTCAAGGCAAAACTTGTTGTCTGTATTTATAAATAAGATCTGATGATAGCGTGAAGCGCAGAYAGAAGATTAAAAATAATGAAAAATTTAAAGTTTGGAGAAATTGTGCTGAGGGACTTCTGTGAGAGAGAACACATTGTTTTCAGTTTAACAGGTGGGTTTTGTTTCCATATAATGAAACACCAAGACACTAACCAGAAATTTATTGTGCATTTGTGAATAGGAAGAATTTTTTAAAAAAACTTTTTTAGCTGACTTTACTTGGCAGTGCAGAATGCTGACTTAACACTATCATATTTGATAACCGTGATTAAAGGGCTTTTTTTTTTTTCCTTTCATTTTGCTGCTCTTTCTTTGTATTAAATTCTGCTCTGCCTTTAAGCTTGAGGAAGTTTTAAAAATTTTCAGCGAGACAGGTCAGGGTAGCTCAGCCCTCACTCTCAGAAAATAGATGCCACAAGAGTGCCTTTTAGCAGTTACCTTTTTAATAAGCTCTTTTTCAGCTGCTGCTTGTAATATACAGTCTGTTTCATGGAAATCAGATATGGTCTTCATTTTTTCTCACTGGGGCTGGAAAGCGCTCGCTCATCAGCATTCTGTAACAGTTCCCTTTCCCAATCTCTTCATTTATCACCTGCCACTGGAAATTACGTGAAGGTTGAATCTAGGTTCACGCTACAATCTGGCAGCTAGGATGCCTTATTTTGTTATATATATATTTTTTCCACTCTGATTGAAATAAAAAGGATTTTTAAAATAGAGGGAAAACCACACAGAAATAAATAAATATATAAGGATTTAGCTTAACCRAAAGAAAACCCTGCGCCCAAGCCCTGCTTCCTCCGCTGCAGCAGAGCGGATGTGCCTCCGCTCCCGCATCCCGGGGCCCAAGTGCTCCGAACAGTAAGACATTGCAGGGAACAAATAGTAGTGAGTTTGTAAAAATAGCAACACAGCGATGGGTTACAAGTGCCTTCACCATGTGTTTTCATTGTACGCTGAATTTCTTTTAGGCTGAGCCAGGGACATGACTCGTGTTCGTAGTCCCGTAGAATTTTTCGCTGACCTGTTAGGGACTGTAAGATCAAAAAAAAAAACAAAAAAAACCCAAAAAACAATCAATCTTCTTTCTAGGCAAAAACTCTTTGTATCTCAAGTTACTGTAAATTACAATAGGATCCCATTAGAATCAGCACAAGAGAAAAATGAAATGAAATTCCTAGATAAACTTTCTTTATCCCAGCAACCTAATTTGAAGTCCTGGTGATAATGTATTTTAAAATTGGAAAGCTGACACCTTCTCTTACTGCATTATACTTGCCCTAGGGCACGTTCATCGCTTCTGGTGGCTTACAGCAGCTKGGCTAACGTGCAACCACCTAGCGAAAGAGTAGCACTTCAGCAGGTTAAAAATAGGACCTTGGTCTTTGGCAGGGGGTTTAGTGAAGGCCTGAGACTGAAGTACATTGCTATATGCTACTTGTTTGATGAATATTTTCTTCTTTGTCTGCAACTTCTTAACCTTAAAGTAAGGTTTATGTAAAATTATGAAAGGCTGTTTCCACTGTTTGTAGTTGCTGCCARGAATAAATAGATTTTATTGTGAAGAGGTATTTTAAAATTAATTTTCTCAACTGTGCTGCAGAGGTGGCATTCAGAATAAGTGAGACACTTCTCGGAAATATTTTCATGCCTGCAGACGTTTCCTTTCCTTTCACACTGAATGTCCCAGCTTTAACTTCAGCTAACAAAGATTTTATAGACTCGTAACATGGGCAATCTGCTCCTGTAAGACAGAGGAGAATTTTGCTCCCCAGATTTCTCTCTGCTGTAGCATAAACAAGAACAAATGCAGGTAAATGGAGGTCACCTACTGCTAATTCTGGCAATGTGGAGTTTATCCATTTCCCAGAACTAATCTGGACACCAAACAGAGAGCTAATCTGCTTTTCTTTAATATSGCGCCACTGTTACAAGCAAATATCTCTGCCAGCCTCTGAATTTCTCTTTCAGGAAAAGTGTTAACGGAAGAGACGGTTCTGTCAGATTTTGGACTTGAGAGGACTCTAAAAGAAATTCAGCAATTTAAAAAACACAATATTATCCTCCTTCCTCACCTCCCTCATTTCTACCAAAACAGTAAGTATACTGAGTAAAAAAAATAGTGTAATGCTCCATAAGATTATAACTTGATAAGACARATACTTAAAATATTTTAGAAATATGCTTACCTTGTTTTCTTACATTAGTACCACGTCGCTAATAGGTAATCTCATTGCTCCATATACCTTTGTGAATCTTRCTTCAAGTGAGGAGAAGGTCTGTAYGCCGCTAGAAATGGTAGTACATAATATATTAAGTCAGACGATAATTACAGTGCAACTGCTCGTGGATCTCCAGTTAGAGGTGTTGCAATGTGCATTCAGGCTATGATCATATTTAATACATCACAAGCGTGAAATCTGTGTTTGCTGAGTCTTCTATGCAATGAGGTTTTTATCTAATTTTCCTTTGTAAGTACTGAACCAAGGTGAGATAATGATGTCCTTCCACAATTAGGTGTACTGACAAGGGAGACTCATCAATCCTGATCTCAGCCCTGTAGAAAATAGCCTCTTGGGTAATTTCACACGCAAAGCAAATCATTACACTATGTACAGGCTCTCAGCACACTTWCATGTTAAAATTTTTCTCAATATAAATTTAAAAAATTAGAGTTTTTTGGCAAACGGGCAGTTTTGCCTTTTTAATGGCGAGTGGAGAAGAGAGCGAAAAAGGCCATTGGCAAGTGAAGATAAGGATCCCACCATACGGATTCAAGCACTTTAATTATATTGTTCTCTTTCCTTTTACGGCAACTTTTAGTGATAATAATTTTTCAACTAATTAAAGACCAGCTGCTACTTAGCAAGGGAGGCACCAATTAGGAAACCAGAACCTGGGAAACAACCTCGCCTGCCAGGCAGCCGCTTGACTCACCCTGTCCCTGGCACGGGACCTGTGTGCAGGGTCTTGTCACGCGGACGGGCTCTGCTGAACGCTGCTCTTGGGGACCAGCTCGGCGATCCAACACCACGTTCACTGTTTCTTTTCTCTTTCTCTTTCTTTTTGTTCTTTTTTCTTTTTTTCTTTTTTCTCTTTTTTCTCTTTCTTTTTTCTCTTTCTTTTTTCTTTTTCTTTTTTCTTTTTCTTTTTCATTTTCTTTCTCTTTTTCTTTTTCTTCTTTTTTCTTTCTTTTCTTTTTTCTCTTTTTTCTTTTTTCTTTTTTCTTTTTCTTTTTTCTTTTTCTTTTTCTTTTTCTTTCTCTTTTTCTTTTTCTTTCTCTCTCTTTCTCTCTCTTTCTCTCTCTTTCTCTCTCTCTCTCTCTTTCTCTCTCTCTCTTTCTCTCTCTCTCTCTTTCTCTCTCTCTCTCTTTCTCTCTCTCTCTCTCTTTCTCTCTCTCTTTCTCTCTCTCTTTCTCTCTCTCTTTCTCTCTCTCTTTCTCTCTCTCTTTCTCTCTCTCTTTCTCTCTC
>NW_028186978.1:7115003-7172166 GCF_003343005.1 Rhea americana
TCTCTCTCTTTCTCTCTCTCTCTCTCTTTCTCTCTCTCTTTCTCTCTTTCCCAAGAAAGTCTGCAATACCTTGTGGCTTTCTACATTTTTTAAGCTTGCTGACAATTAAAACACTGTTTTTTGGAAAAGGTTTATATTTCCTGAATGCAGAGAGCAGTTTGCCTACAGCAACTTCCTGCTACTTAATGATCTTTAGAGAAATGATGTTATTACTTCGGCTTGAAGACTRGTTTTTCCATGCACTTTTACGGGTACAGTCCATATGGAGGTGGCCCATTTTTATTCTGCTTGTATCATAAGGTAAATAAATAATCTGTTTAATGCTTTCTTGGGTTTTTTTTTTCAGAAAGTAATCACTGGAGAACTTTTCAGGACCAGCAGCCATGCTAGAGCACCATAGGTGAGCAGAGTAACACAAAATCTGTATAACTTGTCCYGACTGTTTCTGTTCACCAAAAATGCTAAAACACACATCTAGTTATGAATTTGCTGGCAGTGACAATGGGGAGAGGGAGGGAAATTTGCAGATGGCAATTTGCAGATGGCAGAATCACATAGCTTAGCCAAAGCTAGCTAAGGCTGCCTGTAGCTCCAGACGCTAATCACAGCGTTTGGTAAATGCAAGCTGATTCATACCGAAAGAAATAGTTTGAATGATTCATATATGTCGCTGCGAACCACCTTCTAGGTCGCTAAGGAAACAGGTTTGGTGTCACAATAATCATAACTTTCTATTTAATACGCAGCTCAAAAAGACAAAAACGTTGGTACATATCAAAAAATTAATAGCCGCAAAATTAAGTTGACAGTACACTTTTCTGTGGATCCAGTGCTCGCTTAATTAACATTTAGAAAAACGCCATCATTTAACAGAGTTCAGAGAAGAGTAAAGCTATTTCACAAGCATGAAACGGACATTGAGAAGTCACGGGCCAGCTAGATTAAAAAGGAACTGAAGGAAAGCGTTTGCAAAGGAATAAYGTGAGAATTTCCTTAGATGTGAAGATTTATATTTCATAGCTTTATTGGTGAGAAATAAGTGACATTTTCCCAGYAGACAGGCAGTTCCAGATGTCAGAGAGGGTTTCCCGTAGACGCGAGAGCCGCTCCGGCGGCAGCCTCCRCGCTGTGCCTGCGGCTGGCTTTCTCTGTGGGCTCTTCTGCACGGGAGGAGAAAGGTAAGCTTCATGCTCATGGAATGAAAACTGTATCTTTCAGAGGTATGCAGTACTGGAAGCTTTTAAATTGTTAAGGAGAAAAAAAAAAAAAAAGGAAAGACGTGAGAACTCTTTGTCGAGAGGAATAGCCCAGGCTATGGGTTTAGCAGGATTAGATGCTTTTATGAATGACAAAAACGTTTCAAAAGAGAGAGCAGTGAGTTAGTTGGGAGAACAGTATAGATAACCTTGCTTGCTTTTACTGGAAATCACAGATTCTGATGGCAGGATTGAGAAATTCTGCACAAAATCACAGGGCAAATGGTGAAAATCACAAGTTCGAGATCAGGCAAGTTTCCTAGGGTTGCTCTTCAGCTAAATGCCCTGGATACCCCTGATTGCCACAGTCTCCACACCTGTTCCCTCTCCTGAATTTGCTCAAGGGGAATCGAGAAGATCCACTGTAATATTTTCTCCGCGCCCCTGCCAATGTGTAATTTGGCACCACTCTGCTCCCTCTTCTGCTAGTCTTGACCAAAGTGACAGAATTACAGGTGGAATAAGAGCTCCATTTGTGCTCGTCTGAAACCGCCTGGAGCTAAGGAGCGAGCTTGGCTGTGGCCACGTTCGAGGTTATCACAACCGGTTCCAAATTTCTTGTGCCAACCCCACCGTTAGCTATTCCGGTCGTTGTCTTTGCTGAAACCTGCAGGTTTGGCCGCGTGGCGCAGGTTTCTTGGGACCTCGTTCAGTAACAGCAGAGCGGGAGCCGAACGGGCTTTCGCTGTGTTTGGCKTCCGTGAGTCGGGGACAGCAGAGGCGGTGATGTTACGGGGGGGTGTACCCCGGGCAACACACTAATCACACCGAAAACGCGCTTGTAGTTGCAAGGCGTATTTCTGATGGCCAGGGCTGGATTAAAATTGAAGTTCAGGTGTGTTTGTCAGAGGAGGTCTTGCAGCTTCTCAAAGGCCTTTTGACAACATTCTTCTCTGAACTGAATTCTGAACTGGATGTGAATGACATTCTTTTAACCCAAATAAAAGTATTTTGTGCTTCTGTGAGGTGTTCATAGCATAAACATTACCAACTATTGTGTATGCTAAGCAGATACTTTTCAGAGTTAAGTAACATGGCCGTTTTCCTTTTTTTTCCTAAGAATTGATGTGTTTAGTCTACTTTATGGATGGACTGCCAGTAATATTTTATTTTTGTCTTTTCCATCTGTTAATCAAGGCAAATAAAAATAACAGTCTAAAGCTGCATACAAGAAAAGAAAAAAAAATCAAAGAAGATATAAATGCACAAGATACTGCAATACATCATTGTATTATTTAATTACAGAAAAGAAGATCTATCTTCTTTTTTCTGTCTATCCAGAATGACCATCTAAGATTGAAACTGCATGTTTGTTTTGATTCTGATAACCAACATTTAATTTTGTCATTTTATCTATGGGTATTCTTCTTTATTTAGGGGTGTAAAGTATTTTTATTATTAGTTATAYTGTGACATACCCAGAAATGTAAGTCTCAATATTACAGAATATGTGCACATACACACAAAAAAATAAATTTTGGGAATGAGTAGCTGTATATATGGAATGGTCAATTCAGTTCAGCAGTACAGAGATGCCAGAAGTGCTTTCTAACAGAGAGAAAACTAATTRAGCCAAATGCAATCACTTTATTAGTGTTAAGACAATTAACTCCTTTTGATTTTTAAATACCTCTAACAYGGGCCTATAGAACTGGAAGGGACCTCCTGCACCGTGGAATCCAGTCTCCTAAAATCCCTCCTGCAAAAAATCTGTCACCTCTGCTTGTGCATTCACACCAGGGGCTACGCACTGGCCACACTACTCAGGTAAACCAAAAACTGTTGCCACTTAGYTAAAAGCAGAAGTCTAATGGAAACAGGGAGGAGAAAGGAAATTAAAGGCATCAACACTCGATCATACGCTGCGCTGTCTGTGGGAGGTGTAGCATACACTGTCTGGCCAAGACAGATTAAAAAATCCTCTCTGACTCAGAGAACTTCTTCTAGACTCATACTGTGTAAATGAGCAAGAAATTTCAGAAGTGACCYAGAGATTACAAAACCACCTGTAGCACTATGCACCTCGACCTGCCTTTTAGCTACAACCAGTCTCCAGTCTGTGTCCTCCCACTGTTTTTTCCTGAAGGAGAACAAGGAAAGGAGGAGAATCCTTTCCTCGGATGTAGGCASATATCTTTTGGCACTAAGCAGAAAACAGATTAAGCCTCATGATACAAAAACAAAGGAGCCAGTGTAGCTTTYTTTAGCTGATTTCAGCTTTCCCCCATCCTTTTAAACATGCATGTTCAGGGATTTACCTCTCTGGGCAGGTTAGAGTGGAAATAGAGGACAGTGGTGAAAAATGTGAGGACAGCTTGCAGASCTTTGGCTTTGTTTTCCTAGATCTGACAGAAATCATTAAACAAATTACAGAAGCTCTACTTCATTTGCAGAGCAGCAAGAAAGTCCAGAGATTTGCCTTAATTTGTTGTTCAATGATGTCTTTTAATCTTGTTTATATGGGTGGCCGTCATTTCTAATGTTTTTAATTTCCTGCTGCTACAAGCAAACAGAAGGCCTTTTGTCCATGCTGGGAATGATGAGGCGGCAATTTCATTTGGAGCCCCAAATGCTAATTATAGGTCAACATTATTAATATTTGCCTGCTTCTTTGAGGCAGGTCTTGATGGATGCACAAGTGCATTTGTTCGCTGTTGCTCCCGAAGAGGGCAGGGCTGGCCAGCCTGCCGCAGCCAAGCAGGACAGCCTGGGGAAGAGCCTGGAAATGTGTTACTAGTGCTCCGGCTTTCTTGGAGGTAATAGGCTCTAAGGTTGGCCTCAGACCATCGAAGAGGACATATGAAAACATTATTTTGTAGGCCCTAATAGCCACTTCTTCTTGACTTAGTGAATGCTTCACTAGGAAATGCCTTCTTAGAAACTCTCCTCGAAGGACACGTAGAGAAATCTCTTACCCTATGCTGCAGTTTGGATWTAACAGATACGCCCAAAGATCTCTCCCTTTATTTTCACCAGAACTCTCAAGAGAATATGTACGAAATGTACAACACTGTGCCTTTGCTGAAGCACACCTATAGGCGTTCTGTCCAARGCTGCAATATCTTCATGTATTTTAGACATCTTAGGTGACGTTTTCAAAAATAGTTTGGCTGGTGAAATTTTCATTCTACTGYATTTCAATGGGAAGACAGTCAGAATTCAATACTTTATAGTGCCAGAATGGTGATATCCTGCAGATTAATTAAGGTGGGAGAAGGAAGGACTAAAAAGGAGCTCATAGATAGGAATACAAGACTTTTACTTACAGCAAACTTTATCAGTAATTTTATAGGGTTATATCAGAGTATTTTTATTGCTTTTATATTGTCAAGTTATTTTTGTCATTAATATTATTTTTCCACAGGAGAAAAGTATACTTAATTTTCGTATTATCATGGTGACTTTTTTGCTTTTCTAATAGTAAAATTTAAAGCTTCCTTTTCAGCCCCAGGGAAAGTTTTACATTTCACTTTTCTTAAAAAAAAAAAAAAAAAAAAAAAAAGAAAAAAGTCTCTAAAGAATGCCAAATCATTAGAAAAACAAAATAAAAGAACCATGGTCTACAAAGAAAATTACTCTCATGTTGCAAATTACATCTATTGTAGAGAAATTCAAGGGAAAGAACTTCTAACTTAAGATTCCACTTCCACTAGGAAGGTCAACATTTGCATTTTAATAGGGGTATTTTAGCAAGTACTCTTCCATTATGAGAGCATAAACTCTGTACATTTTGATATAAAGATAGAATGAAGGCATAAAAAGGAGCTGTGGAGTTCTGGAATTTGTAAAGGTGTAATACATTCCTTGATATATCACTGGCACTAAAAACTCATATCTAGTATAAAGCAAACAAAACACCCAAGCAAATTACYGAAGTGAAAAAGATTTCTTCTGCTTTGATGTGTATTACTCAGAAGAAATTGTCTCTTTTTAATAGTTGCTCTTTTAACACAAACAAGTGACAAGCATTTAATACAGCTGACAATAAGGCTTCCTCACTGCAATGACAAATGAAGAAGAAGAATGGGGTTAATTCAGTTATAAAGAGATTTAAATTTTGCTTCTTCTGAGTCATCTCCATAGGACTGATGAACTAGAAAAAATAATTTCTTCTGAGGAATTATTGACCACCATTATAGAAAGAAGTAAAAGAAATTCCACTCACTGTAATATGTATCATATGTGCGGCAAGGTAAAACCCACAGAAAGTTCCTTCTGTTATTAACTGCACTCACAAGAGAAAATGGAGTTTGTAAGATGTATGGCCTTATTTCTTTGCTGGAGCCCAGGGACTCTTACTATGCTGTTGCATGTAATACCTTCACAAATTTATTTCTGATGTGCTTTGGCATATTTAGTGGTAGAAAAGTTGATGTTGTGATCACTATAGTATTCCTCAAGCTTTTGTATTTTCTAAATGATTTATAAGGATATAATTTGGGATTTTTACGAAGTATGCTAAACAGTGGCAATATTCTTCACATGTTTTCTCAGCCATTGCTTTTCATTTAATAYGCCTTGTCTATTTTATAGTCTGGACTCTGCGCAGTACCATAGTTCAACAAAATCCACTGGTATGCAAGCTTGATGGTGACCTAGATATCTGATGGATAATTTCCTAAATATACAGGTAACAATAAAAGACCAACATAACTGCAAAATATGCACTGTAGAACATGAGGTCTGAGGAGAAAGAGGAAAGAGAATATTTCAGAAGCATAAAGTCTTCACTGAAACAGAACACAACAAAAGCTGGGGAAAATAAAGCTGGCAGTTAGCAAAATGTACTAATAACTCTGATATATCTTTTTGTGCTTTCCAAAGATGGTCAGACATGACAGAGCAATTAAGCAAGGATCAGAAATTTTCCTCCGCTGGCTTTACTCTCTGGGTGAAATTCTACCCACAGAAACCCACACACTTATCAGACCTTAGGAAACCACACCAGTCTAAATATGACACCCTATATTAAAAAAAAACAAAAAACAGATTTAAGAAATGATACCTTAAAAAAAAAGAAATTAGCTGCAGCAATATAAATATGAGCTGACTGCTGTTTCCAGTTTTCTGACCTGTTTGCACACTTACCAACGGTACGTTTTTGTCTAATAGTGACATTTTAGTTCCTTACTGCGGTGCGGTTGATCTTGCAACAGGACGTGCTAGCCGCGCAGCTGASGCGGGCGCGTTGCTGTGCTTGGGAAGAAGACGCACGCGGCACGGCCCCGGCTGCCTCCCGCGGCTGCGCTGCCTTCGGCAGCCTCCGGAGCRCGGGCGGCAGGGACCTCCAGAGGTCCCCAAGGTCTTGGGAGCTGTGGCCTTGTTACTTTGCAGGAAAAAAAAAAAGTTATTTTTCTCTTAMGGTGTTTTTCTTCTGAGTTTCTTATTTCTCTTCTTCCATTTATTTTTCATTTTCTGTCTCCGTTTTTCTCTCTCTTATTAAATGGTTCCCTTYCCATTATGTGTTTTTCATTAAAATCTCTTCCTCTCATTCTCTCTTTCCTCTCTGACTCCTTCTGAAGTTTTCTCATATACCTAAAAAATTTGCAGTCTGCTGCTCTCGCCACAGTCTCTGTCCTGGAGGCAGGCCCTGAGACCACTGGGTGCAGAGCCAGGACAGGGCTCTGGCYGCGAGTTCCCAGCTCCCTGGAGCGCCAAACCTCAGGAGAGGCAATATTTCAAACATCCTCCCGTCCTTACTACACCGTGTTCTTTGCTGGCTGTTTTCACTTCCTTATACTGCCTTATYGGATTTATTTCCTTAGGTTTCCAAGTCCGTGGTCTTCATGCTCCCTGTCTCCCTGGTGTCGGTGTGCAGCGGGAAACGACGCTTCAGACTTGCACGTTACCGGGGTTGATGCCCACCTGGTGCATGCACGAGCGCGTTCCTCCTGGGGGAGAGATGAAGGGTTAAGCACGGGGGACCTGATACAAACTAAAACTGGTTTTTATTTTCCTGTGAGGTGCAATGCTGCCACTTTGCATGCGTGTAATAAGCAACATGGTGGGAGCAAATAGTCAGAAGATAACATCAAATTGAGAAAAACCTTAAGTAGCAGTTGAAGAAGGAGTGCAGTTGGCTGTGTGTGCTTCAGGGGTTTTCAGGGATGAGAGGCAACTGAAGGCTGAAGCTGGTCCTTGCCGGTAAAATCCTGGTTCCATTGAAGCCAGTTGAAGTTTATGCATCGACCTAACCAAGGACCTGATCTTAACTCCCATTTCCTGTGTGTCCAGGAGAGTAAGGTGAAGAGTCAAAAAGGAGTTTCAGCCCCATCAGGGTCATCAGCAAGTGCACAGTATCTTTCTCAGCTGGAGTAAGCAGCAAATGGAAAGTACATGTGCAAAGACTATTTGGTAGAGTAAGTTAATAGAAATGGCAGTGCCCTAGCACTGCAATATGATGGCATAATTTAAATGAACGTGTAGTATGAATTAAGGCTACAGACAGCTGTTTTTCCATTGCTTTTTCAGGTATTTTGGGGAAATGCCTGCCAGCAAAGGAAATGCCTATGAAGGGCAACACTGAAGCCCCTTGGGCACCTCGTGAAGGGCATGACAAATCAGCGCACTGAGCACTGATAATGACTAAATCAAATCAAATATCAAGTTCATCAAAGAGGATTGTATTCTGCAATTACTTTATATGTAAAAAAGCAAACAAAAACTGAACCAAAACAAAGCCAAGACTTTATGGTGTCAGAGTTGTGACTCTGTACAGCAAAGCACATGCTTATGTTCTCTTAGCACGGTAAAAAACCACTTGTGAAAGAATTAAAAGTAAACTATTTAACTGGTCATTCTTAACCTCACATTTGATGAAGCAGGATAGCATTAATCTGAACCTAAATATGATCTTATAYTAACTTTTTGTTTGGCTTCAGCTTTTTAAAAGCAACACAATTGTTTCAAACATGCACATCTGCAAAGTGCAGATCAAATTAACCAACAAACGCAAAGAAATTGCCTTTATTGTTGTTATTTATTATTACTTTTTATTAGTAGTATTTATTATTACTATCTGAATAGTACTCAGATAGTACATTTCAGTATGGTATTTGTTCCTTTTACAGGCTGTTACATTGTCCAAATGTGACACTGACTCATAGTCAGCTTTTCATCAAGTGCAACTTCCCTGTCCTCTTCTACAGGAGCTTTCTGGCATGTCATTTCCCCCTTTACTATGAAAGATTTAAATGTATTGGGGTTGTTTAGCTTCAAGGGAAGACTGAGGAGGACATTAACTGTCTCAAAATACATGAATGGCTACTGCAAAGTAATAAATAAGAAAAAATCTATTATTTCTGTTTATGACAGAATGAGAAATTTTGGGCTAACCTGCAGCACGTGTGATTTAGTTTGGAGCTCAGGAAATTTAACACTGAGGCTACTGAGCCTGAAGAATTTTCTGCCACTGGAGACTCTGAGGTTTAACAACCATTTGTCAGGGATGAAATAGCTAAACATAATTCTGCCTTGGAAAGGGGCTAGGTTATCTTTCCAGGTCACTTCTGGTGCTATGTATGCACATAATACTGCTATTATAGACCACGGTCTTGAAGATGAGCAAATGGCTTCAGCGGTGCTTGCTTTCAAAATGAAGCACATGCTGTAGCATGCACCAAAAAACAGGGGACAACTATGCCTATTTACTTGTACTTTTGCCTCATTTCCATATTATTTTTTTTACATTAGAAAAGGATGAGGTAAAAAGAAGTAGAAAAGGAAACGTAGCTTTAGGTATGGAATACCTGCAAAATTAGATTTGTAATAAAATAACTTGATAAAATTAATCTTTTTGTAATTTGACAATGAGTAGCGTATTATTTTCTCCTATATTTAAAATTATACTGGGAATAGCTTTTCGAAAGCATTCTCCAGGTATAGTTTGCTTATGATCACTTTTTTAACATTCAAAATTCCAGAGCGATGCTTTGTTTTGGTGGAGTCACATATATTCCTTCATTCTTTTGATTTGGAGAGCTTAACTCTAAGAATCAAGTTTTCAGCATAACCTGCATGGTAAAACCAAGATTTGTTCTTGTCAATGATTCTTTTGTGTATTGATAAAATTATTTGTGTCCTTAAATACTTCTGCAAACTTGAGCACGTGGAGTAAGGACTGGTAAAGGATTTTTTTTTTTTTTTTGAGTAAAAATTTTTAGAAAGGCTTTTTTTATATGTTTTTAGATGTTTGACACCCTTATGAATTTGTTTGGCTAAATTCTTCTGCACCTAAAACAGTTTGGCTTTCATTTAGGCAAAAAGTGACTTTATCGTTTCGAGATGGTTCTCGTTTCATTTTGGGTTTTTGGCCTGTACAGCAAAAATTCTGTTCACAATATTCAAAGAACACCATCCATGTGATTTTCTAAGGATAAGCACTCTGGTGAAAGCAGAGAAATTAAAAAGGGCTATATTTACATCTGTTTGTCCAAGTATTTGTGTTGCATTTATCATATCATTCACGGAGTGCTTGCAGATAGATCTGCCAAACACGAAACATCCGAAATGATAGATGRGATGATACTTTTTAAGACCCGGCCAGCAGACATGAGCTCAGTGATGCTATTGACAAAATTAAGCTAACAAGGTAGACCGGTATTGAGGATCATGTAACAACCAGAGGAATGGAAAGAGTACAACTAATTTTTATTTTTCCCATTAGAGCGATAAAACCAATAACTCATTTACACAGAAGACCCTTTTGAATAATTTCTAATGCTAATTTCTGGTTATGATCTTCTCATTTATTATTTTAAAACCACTGGAAGACATGATAGTTTGAACCGTCAAATAAGTTAGAGTTTCAGAAAGGGGTCTCCTGCTTTTAGGTTTATTATTAACAGCAAGGAGAGCTTTGTCTTCATGTGTCATGTTTTTCTGCTAAATAGCAAAAAAAGAAGAGAAAATGGCAAGCTAAGCATAGGTTTATATTGAGAAAATAAAATCATTTTCAGTAGAAGAACCACACATATATAAAAARCATTGTATATATAAAGACAAGAACAGCTTTTAAATAGCTATTTAGCTATTTATTTAGCTATTATTATTTTTTTTTATTTTCTATATGCCCAAAATAACAAATTATTTTTGAAAGTATTGATTATTTCTAGAACTCATAAAGCTATCATCTTTGGTCTAATCTGAAATGCCACCACATATAGGAATATCCTTTTTAGGAAGAAATGAATGTGTTTCTGACTAAGGTTAAGTTCTGAAATGATAAATTGCAAGGTTTATTGGCCATCTCTATGTAGGGCACAGTATGTGTAGTATGTATATATATGGCATACCTGTAATCATAGTACATTTAGAAATGTTTTCAGTCAAGTATTTGCGTATATTTCCTTGTGTTCAGTGGGTTACATAGGCACTTAATGTTAAAATGTCTTTATTATTTCAGGGTGGGACCTTCCTTATTTATTTATTTTTTTAATATCTGTTGCTCAATGGCTATATAATGCCATGGTGAGGTGAAAGGATGTTGCGTTTCCTTGGCATTTCTGTATTTGAAGTTTGTTCTCTGAGCAAATCTTAGCCAGATGTTAAAACTTTTTGCTATGAGCCTGGCTGCATGTAAACTCTTGAGAGATGAAAGGATGAGCAGTCCTTTACCAGCACCTGAGGTTATTCTGTTCCCTTTGAATCAGAATTATAATTACCATTCTATTGTTTCATTATAATTTTATATTGAATAGCTTACAAGTTCAGTGCAGTATTACCAGYATGCACTGAAAACTAGTGTTTCCAATTTATAATTAGAGAAGGATGTGAACTACAGTATGAGATTTAAATAAATTATTTGGAATGTGCTGCATTGCAACGTCTGTGAAATCACTTTCAGGCTCTTTAAAAGCAGAGCTCTTCTGAGTTTCCACTTAGATTTCATGCAAAACATGTTCATTTATCTACAAACGAATCCTAATGAGGAGCCCTTCAGGTTTTGTGTTGTGCAAAAGATTTTTGCAGAAACCGAAGACCCTCACATACAAACCCTTCCTTACCTTCTTTCAGTGTTGGCTCCTCTGATACCAAAAATGAATTTTTCACAACTGACTCCTCAAAGCAGTTGCTAGCTTAGTAATAACATTTCAGCACCTGCAAATGCCTTATTAGAAACACTTTTATGATTTCCCCTCACCCCTGCACCAAGACTCACTTGCTATAAAATTCTTTAGGATTTTCTCTGCAGTCAATCTTGCACCATGTAACCCAATCTATCTCAAATATTCACATTTCTATAATAATATAGCCCTGGGCTTTCTTTAAGCTTAAAATATCTGTAGAGACTAAAATAAAATTCCATTGTTGRTATTGAAACAAAAATTATTCACTAATTTATTTAACAGTTGTCACCATTTCTTTCCATGTAAATAAATTTATTTATTTTGATTGATGCTATTTTTATACCCACTTTTGTGCTTGTGAAAAGGTTATGTATATTTAATGTAATGGTAGYAAGGCAATATAAGAGACTAGACAAATGGGAAAAGAGATATGACTGTTATTTCTAAGAATTAATTGATACTGTACTGTGAAGCAAATATAACTTTTTATTTATACCAAGGATTATTTCCATCACTCTCCAAATATTTACATGGTCCTTGACATATTTTTCATATGTTTGATGCCATCTTGAGAAATTTGACTCATATATTTCATTAAATGCAAGAAAACCAGTCTATTGCTTTCTGCTAGGTAAGGCAACAACACGAAAATGGAAAAAGCAAATAAAGAAATACTCACATTCRTAAATGCCATTACTTTATGTCCTCTACAGACATTTTCTACTCTCTAGGTGCCAAAACTGTAATATAAATCCTAGTGTAGATATTTAATTTGTGCTTAAAGTTTCAAAATGCAAACAGAGTACCTGTCTAGAAACAGAATTTCATGACTGGTTACCCGACTTGAAAAAAAGGCAAAAAAATATTTTGAAAAGTACAGATCACAAAAGTTTTGTTGTGTACAGCTTAGGCAGCAGGAAAACCTTGTCTCTGTGTGTGCTAAATTACAGCAGGATTTTACTGAAAGCATTACAATTTTGAATGAAGGTCGCGAAGGTTAGTGGCTGCAGTGAAGAAAAAAAGGAGGCGGGAGGGAGGGGAAGCGGCAGGTCCGACTSCCTTCGGGGCGAGGAGCAACCCGGATCCGCCGCTTCTCAGGCAAATATTCTAATTGCTGACCGAGAGAATGATCTGTACGGTCCGCATCACCCCCCGACAACCCGGTTGTTAAAGAAAATACCGGTTGCTGCCGACTCTTTGCGAATGACTGCAGGCACCTGCTCATAGTGAATAATTCTTGACCACGAACCTTTGTGGAGCTTTAATAAGGTGCTGAAGGCACACAGAGCGTCAGGATTTCAGGTGCTCAGCTGCTAATAATGTTCCCAATTTAGGTAACAAGGAGCATTTTTTTTTTTAATCGGTATACAGGTCGCCCCAAATTCCGTTTGGGTGGTCTAAGGTTACGCTGAATATTGCTACAGCAAGGGTCATTTTCCATTTCCCAAGGCCAGCTGCCTTGGAGCTTCAGCCCGCTCCCGTACCAGAGGGAGCCCTGGGCGCGCGTTTGCCCCTCGCTTCCCTGGCTCTGCACCCCGAGAARAACGCTGGGAGCAGGCGCCGGGCGCGCGGGGCGGTAGCGGGAGCTCGGGCTGTACGGAAACCCTCTTCGGCCGGCGGGAATAGACGCAGCCTGGCGCTCCCTCTGCGCGGCGCGGCGGCCTTGAGCACCTCGGGGTTTGGCTCTCTGCTCCCGGAGCTGAGCTGCTTGTAATATACTGCACTGACTAATTTTTTGGCACCTCTGTCATCTCATACATCAAATTCCCTGTCACTTGCCCAAGGTCAGATCCGAGATTATGTCAGAGTCAGGATTGCTACCTGAATTTTTGAGAAGACCTGAAAACTACAAATATCCTTTTTCATGTTATTTCTGCGAGGATGGGAGCTTCATTTTTTTTTAAAAAAAATCTTCCTGATGCTTATATCCCCATCTATAGCCTTCTTCATCCAGAACTGAATKACAAATTTCCAAGCCTGCTGCTTACTGGACTAGTATTTACTACTAATCTTTCTTTTCTTAAGGAGAGGATGGAAATACTCAGTTCTTAGCTTAATAGACACTTGCTTTCTCAAGGAACAAGATAGCTCAGCACTACCAGAGGAAGATTTTTGCAGGAAAAATAATGACATTTTTGAGGAAATTACTATCCACCAGTTTGCAAACCAAGTTACTGCTCATAAATGATATTTTGGCTTATAGACTGAAAAAATGCACAGCTAGTGGAGAAAAAATAATCAAAATTGGCAATTTATGTGCTGTAACAAAAGTTGTAGAGATATAGAAGAGGTTAAATGATTTCCAAGGTGATGAGTCCTATCAATTTTAGTGAAGCTGAAATAACAAATGATATAATAGGCTGTGAAAAACAGCCTAGTCTTCTTAGCACACATGGTCTACATCTACTTTCACACTATAAATAGTCCCCTAATATAATAGTTACTGCAGTTCTGATAAGATCATTACTGAGTATAATCAGATGATTTAAATATTTATCATCTGGTCCGTAGCTCAGCTGAGTGGTGTCCAGCACCWTGACAGAACTTTCAAAGCAAATTTCTTTTTTTTACTAGGCAACACGGGGGGAGGTAGCAAACTACAATAACAGAATATTAATGTTTTCAGCTCAGCTCTTCCACTTCTGCAGTAATGGCACTGCATATCTGGCAGTTTTATGCAAGACTAGACTCACACGTCTGTTTTTGATTAAGTGGCACAGGAGAAAGAGAAGACAAAAACTTTTTTTTTTTTTTATCTATGAAAGCTACTGGGATAAAGTAACGTGGGCCATTAGGTCTCAGAGATAGAAACATACAGCTCGATTTCTGTTCTTGTTGCCCTGTCAAATAAAAAAAAAAAATCCCTCCAATCCTTCGTACTCTGGCTATTATAAGGAATTTATCTGGATAGTTTGCCAATTCRCTAGAGCTGGTTGCGCTTTAGAAGTGTTGTAAATGCATGTCAGGGACATGGAGATCAAAGATACTGAATAAACAGAAAATAAAAATTGTTCATTGTAGAATAACCTATGAATATAACAAGGTTGGGGAACATTGCAAATAGTAAAGGGAAGGTATAGAAACATAAAATATTTCTGCAAACTTTATAAGCTTAAGGACTTCTTTTCGCCATTTGAGGGTGTTTCCTGTTGCTCTAGTGGTGGTTTTCCAGGTGCTTGATGAAATGATTCTGTGCATCCCTGCTCTCCTCCTCCTCCTTTCTACACTCTCAGTCTGAACTGATTTGCATTAGTAACTGAGGAATTTTTGGTGTTGGCTGTGCTTGGAAAGATTGATTTAGGAGAGGATAACACCGCAGAGCATGGTCTATGAGTACGATGTTTGGGTGATAAAACACGGGTCTGTCAGTAGGGATCTGGGTACCGCCGGACGTGATTGCCGTTCCCTGCTCTTGAGTAAGCCCGTGGAGGTGTAGCAGGCGATACACTTCAGAAAAAGTTTCATTTTTTTAAAATGAATATTAATTTTCTAAGCAGCGTGCGCGAGGGCAGGAGCTCCCGTCCGAGCCTCCTCCCGCTTCCCCCCAACGCGCGTCTCAGGGTTTTCCTGAAGAATATCGCAAGAYACGCAATCAAGAATAACTTACACGTAATAAATAACGTGTCGCCTCGTAAGGCAATTTGTCACGTAATAGTGGGAATTGTGAGGCGATATATCAAATTGCAAACTTAAGCTTTATTATCTTCAAGTATTTCTAAATGCTATCTTTGAGGAGAAACCAGTAAGAATATGAAGTTCATTTTAAATTTACAACACTAGATGATGCTAGCCTTTTTAAAATTTGTTCAGTCCATATAGTAGAAAGTCCTCTACCAATATCAACTTGAGATTTCAATAACAGATATTAAAAGCACAAACAAAGCACAACAGCATTTTATATTGTAGGAAACTGTTCAAATCTGATCAATAATGTATTACTTCTTAATTATTCAATATTATTTAGTGAAATTTTTATGCCTACTGGAATATTAATATCATATAACAACTGTAAATACTCCCATTTTAATTAAAATACTTTAGCAAAAGTTGGAAAAGAAAGTTTTGATGCATTCAATGACAAGGCAAAGCAATCTACTAAACGACAAAATAAAGACAAGGAAATATAAAACTGCTCAGGAATTGCAAGAAAATTATCCTTATAAGTCATATACCTCATCTTTTGCTTTCAAACATTATTATAGATAGCAATCATATMACTAAAATGTTCTAAAATACTCCAATTTTTCATTTATTTTTAGTGTGCTACGTATATCTTCTTTATTTCTGGGAGCTTTTAGGAATAGAAGATGCTCCGATGCAGTGCTATAGAATGATGATCTCAGCTCTCCAGGAAATTTGATTCGATTTTAAATTATAAGGACACATTGCAACTGGAAAATATTTCAGGTGAGCTGTTCCTGAGCAGTATTAACCCGCTTCTGGGCACATTTCCTGTGTGAGCGATGCCATCGCTGCAGCGCGCGGCGTTTCGGCTCCACGGTAAGGTTCAGCCGGCGGCTGGGACCTGCGCTCGCGGGCGCCGACGGCAAAGGCTCTTCCAGCGCCTGTTGGGATGGAGTTTTACCGCACGGCTGAGACGACTGCACGCCGTCGCCTCTCCTGCCGTGGGCTGCCCATGGCTCCCCCGACACCTGGGCAAACRTAGGACAAGGGAAGGAGACGAGGAGCGGAAGCGGTAGCGAGAGTCTTCTAAAGGAGCCACGAAATTGCACGCAGAACTTCTAAAAATGGCGCGATAATAGCGCTACGTACCGGTTTGGCAATAATCAAAGGGAAAGCAAAGCAAGCGACATCCCTCTCCCTCCCAGCATGAAACAACTAACTAAATAACCCTGCAGCCTGAAAGATAAGGGAAGCTTACAAGATAAAGGAACCTGAGATGTTTTATGAACGCTGTTAAATGTGTGCACTTGTACTGTCCTTGGAGTAACGGTCTCAGACAAATTGGAAATTTATCTTGTCAAGCGATGCTTGCAGTAAGGGATGGAGCTAGTCAAAACGTCCTGAATCTGCTCCTCGTGCTGGGGCTCCTCTTCCAGGGCCACCGCAGGCAGTGCCACGYCGCGGCCCGGCGTGCCGCGGGAGGTCGGCGCTGCGCGGGGCTCTCCTCGGGCTTCGCACGTACGCTCGAGCGTGCGGAGTGGGACCTACAGCAGCGCCAAAATATAGGTGGGGAAGGAAGGAGTAAATTCATTAGAATGGATATAACAATCACGGAAAAAAAAGGTTGGGGTGGGGAAAAAGGATTGGCCTACACTTCCCCTTTCACTATTCAAATATACGATTGTTCTGATGCTGGAAAACGGCCCTTTTCGTGACAGCTGTACCTTATCTTCACAGCTCCATGTTTCAAACTGTCTAGCTGTAATAGGTCTTACCAAAATGCTACTGGAGGATGAGATGATGCTTAAAAACAGAACAAAATAAAGCAAACAGAAAATGCATATACCTCTCTCACAGAAACAATGTTAGGAGTAAACAAAAGCCAACTTAAAATAGCAGAGATTAAGAACCATGCTGTAAAGTGATCAGAGATACCACAAGCAAAGCAGTGTGAGTTATTCCAAATATGTAATGCATTCTGCCATTTACCCATAGCTTCCACATTCCTATGTTTAGGCAAGGGCTTCTTCAGTGATTCATATCTGTCTGTAATTTGCTACAGGCTTTCCTACAATTTCTTTTTAATTTTTACCCCAAATATATTTTTTTAATTTAATCATAAAGTCAAAGTATTGGAAAAAGGTAATAAATTGCAATAAGGTAATTGTACTGGTCACCAGCCTATTGGTGACCACCAGGACAGACCAATGGCCCATCCGGCCTACCAGTGGCAAAAAGAGATGTTATTTAGGGAAAAGTCTGCAAACCGACCATTTTGTGCCCACAGTTCCCCTCTTCCTCCCCCAGCAACTAGAACTCGTGTATCAAGGATATTAGAGGCTACATCCCTGATAAATCCTCTTAGTTTCTGTCTGTGAACCTCTTGTCCAGAAATGTGCCTAATCCCATTCTGAGCCTACTAATACCTTCTGCTTCTACAGGCTCCTGGGGCAACCCATTTCAGAAGATCACTACCTGCTGTGTAAAGTGATATATCATTGTGCCAGATTTGCACCAATCTCTTAAATTCATTGTGTGCCCCCTACTTCTTGTATTGCAGGATTTAGTGAACAACAGATCCACCTGCATGATTTTGCAAGCCTCTGTTATATCCTGCCAGCCTCCCCCAYGAGCCTTTTCCTTCCCAAACTGCAGAGTCCCAGCCTCCTTCGCCTCACGCCGGCAACTTCTCCACTCCTGCAACCCTTTGTTTTTTCTGGGGTGCTCATCTACGAAGTCATGCATACTTGGGGAAATTTAGCTTTGAGCCTAATGTCTTTTCTACTCTTCAGATACTTGCTAAAATCCCTTTTGTTCTACAGGTGTTGGCCTCCTTTTTCCTTTCAGACTACCTAACTGAATAACATAATAAGGGAAGCTGCCCTTCCTTATCGGCTGTCAATCCACTGCCCACTTCTGCAATGCAGAGACCAAAACAGCACTCCAGAAGAACCCCACTTCTGGCTCTTCTCCATCCTGGAGGAAGACCATTAAGTCCTAATTCTTTGTTTCGTGTCCTTTAACCAGCTTTCAACTGATAAAAGAACCTTTCCTCCTTTCACAGGCCATGATCATGGCAGTTTTGTCCCTTCATAGCTTTTAGTGTACCTTCTCATATGCTTTTTGTATGCTCATACCTTCTCAAATGCTTCCAAAAATCCAAGTATTTTATGCCACTTCTTTATCCATGCACTTATTTACAGCCCATAAAACTCTGGAACGGTAGTAGTGAGACAGGATTGTCCTGCACAGAGACTGTTCTGACTCCAGAACTTTTCTGCCTTACAGATTCTTCCCTCTACTCAGAGACGGAGGACCGAGTTTATAGTTTCTACAATCTCCATCTTGACTTTGAGATGGGGAAGATTGCTGTAAATCATTTCCCCCCTCTTTTTTTTTTTTCATGAAAGATTTAAAATGCATTTAAAGCTGTGTTTCATATCTTAGACAGACATCTTTCCCACATTTGGATTATAAAGAAAAAACTCTTCTTTCTAATATCCTCTGAATGTTTCCCCATTTTTAATGTAATGCTTATGGAAAAATGCAAGAGACATCTCTAGCACAAGTGCTGAGAACTACTGTGTTTGTTGTCATTAAGGTTTAAATTCATAAATACTATAATTATAGTTAGCAAGCAATATGAGCAGGAAGCATATCCACTTGTTCAAATCCTGCAGTGTTTGCCTATGTGGGAAATATTGAGAATTCTAATTTAAGGCTTTGAGTCACCTCTAAGATAGGGAAGTAGAGTTGTTTGTYATAAAGGGAGGCACAATACTGTAATTACTTTTTATGCCAGTGTCAGCATCTTTAATAAGCATCTGCACTCTCCTCAGCATGTGTACTAAACCTTGATGCAGTCAGTGTAGAGTAAAATTGGCACTTCTCTTTGTCTGTCCTTTTTGTTAAAGTCATGCCGCTAAAACTGAGCAAAAGATGCTATCTTGTAACTAATGAATAGGAAATATGCTTGCTCTCTTTGTTTCTGGCACTATTGCAGACATAATATGAGACCCATCAGGAACAGGTTTTGTTTTTTCTGGGGTGCTCATCTACGAAGTCATGCATACTTGGGGAAATTTAGCTTTGAGCCTAATGTCTTTTCTGCTCTTYAGATACTTGCTAAAATCCCTTCTGTTCTACAGGTGTTTGCCTCCTTTTTCCTTTCAGACTACCTAACTGAATAACATAATAATTTAATCACAGAATAATTATTCCTAACTCGGATCTCAGAAACTGTTGCCTTTGGTTCAACCTGTAGAATCACTTATGCGACCCTAATCTTGTCTCCTTCCTCCTGCTTCGCCTTTTCAATAGCCTTTTCAGAAAAAAAAAAATCTCCTTTCCTTTTTAAGGTTGTGTTCACTCACTCTCAGGCTGCCACGACTCTAGTAGCATTGCAACCTGAATAACCACGCCAGTTATTAGTGGATGGCAAGAAACAAGAGCAGTTAATTTAAAAGCTCCTCACTAGCTTCTGAATCAGAAGCTGATCAGATACATTCACACTGTGATCCTTTAGTTTCTGCTTTTCAGAGGACAGGTTTCAGGTCATCTTTGATTTTTCATCTGCAGTGAGGCATACATTTGAGGAAATATCTAGTCTCAATTTTTAAATTGCCAGCAGAATCCTATGTAACCTGTTCTAATTACTTCCCCTCACAGTTAAAAATCCGTACCTTATTAAAAGGCTGGATTTGTCAAGCTTTAGCTTCCAGCCATTGGATCTTGTTACACTGCCAGCTGCTAGGCTGAAAGCTCATTATCAATAGCATTATCAATTTAATAGATCTGTTGCTGCTGCTTCATGACTAAGCTCTTAACTGGCATTTTTAACTGTGCTGTAGAGTCATGCAAAGTGTTCCTATCTGGGGCCTGACTCGCTCCCAACATTTACTCTGTGAAAATTCAAAAGTGCAAAAAGTGCAACCAGAAGATGAGACCAGATGATTCGGTTCTGCTAGTATTTGTTGCGTGCTTCGCACAAGTGTGAATGACTAAAAGAAGAACAGGCAAGAGAAAGTCAGATCCAGTGAAGGTTGCTTGTCTGGATGTTTGGAAACATTAATTTAAATTCTGAACAGCTGTCGTCTTTGACCATATTCCTGCCCTCTTTTTGCTTGCTATTTACAAATATTCATGTGAATGCATTATTGTTCCCAAGGATGTTTGGGGAATAGCTACTCTACATATGGAGACATGCATTTGCATGCAAATAAGTATTTCTGCAATCAAAAGATTATTCAGTCCTCGTAATTTTCCATTTTGAAACATTTCACCCAGCCAATCAGGAGACAGAAGCAACCTCTAGCTATTAGGTGACCATTAGCATCCTGAATAGAGACTGGCAAATAAATGAATCCACAAAATGTTTCAGGGCTTTTTTGGCTATTTGTCTGATAGGTTCAAATAGTAAACATTTTCACAGAAATAAATCTTTATTTACTGAATAGAACTTATTACCAGATTTCTTTACTATGAATGATTTCATCAGTTGTTCCAGCAGACAAAACGGTTTTTATCCACTGTTGACGCAGTGCGAATGCTATTAACAACCACGAGCTGGTCTCTAGAACAGTCACAGCTTTCATATTTTAGTGCTTGCTTTCTATGCAGTGTGCAGGCTCTAGATCATCACTCTCATCCACTGAGGTGCTGGAAGGAGAGCAGGTAATAGTGTCTGGCTAGATAAAATGTGTTCTCAGTACTTCTGTTAAAATATTACGGCTGCTGGTCAGGAATGCTCAGGCTTGTTCGGGAATTTTCAGTTCGCAGTCGGAAGTACGAACCGTCTGCTATTGGTGCACMTGGTGACATCCTCGATGGGCACAATATAGTCTTTCTGCAATGTTTATGAATAGCTGCAGGAATATATTTACAGTTCAGTGACTGAATTTGCAAATCTGTTTCTCTTTTCATATACATGAAAAGTGGTGTAATATTTGTTGCTGTTTTAAGTAAGTCAATGGTCTGATAAACATCTTTTTATTTTCAAATAGGAACAGAGAGATCAGATGATGATGCTTTGACGTATATTTTAGAGAAACCCAAACTGCACCTGATTAGCTTTTTATCAAATTAATAGGAGGCCATCCTTTGTGGAGCAGACAATTTTATAGCCTTTTAAAATGTGAGAATGAAATATTTCTCTAATTTGCCCTTTAGCTCTTCTTCTGTGGAAATCCATTTTTCACAGCTTGGAGTTTTTAAATGTTGCCCGGATCTATTTTACAGACTAGACAGACCTCATTGTCTTTCTTCTGGAGCTTTTGGATCTTCTACTCTGAAGCTAGCTCTGGTGATGAACAAATAAATGTACTTTGTATGCACTTGGCACTGCTAGTAACAGCTTCAAACTAGAAATTAATTTTTAAACATCAGGCTTCTGTGACCACTGCTCTTCTATTAAACTCTCTGGCATAATCTTTAGTTTTACTCAGTCACAGCTGATGACAGGTTTTTTTTAAAAAACTATATTTTATGGTGCATGCTACCTTTTCCCCCAAATTAATATTTAATTCAAAATATATTGGAAAATAACATAGATGCATATTAAAGCTGCATATGCCTTGTCAAGTTAGAGACTGCACTTTCTCTGGAAAAAATAGAATTTTAGTTTGGCTTGGCTGTTTTCACCTTTGTGGAAAAACACTAGGTCCACAATTTTCAGTTCCTTTCAGTGGCTGGTCTACTATTAAAAGGGTGTMACCTCAGCAGTCTTAAAACGCTGAGCTTTCAAAGGAAATGCTTGACAAGGGAATGCCAGATTTCTCTCCCAAAGTTTACCCCCAGGCTGCCTGAAGGAAAGAGATTAAGCTGGAATATCCATTGCCAGTTTGGTCATCCTGGTCATCTCCTAAAACGGTTCAGAGTACCCGAGAATCCAGACAGGCATTTTAAATTCAGTCATGTCTGAAAGAATAAGAATTTAACACTTCTCTTATTCCCCATCATTTCAGAAGGCAGAAGCCTAAAGTAATTATGCAAGTGATTTTATCATCCTTTTTATTTTTTCTTAAGTGTAGTGTTGCTTCAACTGCTGCAAATTATAGCAGTAGACTGAGCAAACATGATGGAACTGCACGGACAATTTAAATGCAAACTYGGGTGACTGAACTGCCTGTTTATGTGGAAAGAGCAGGTGCCATCAGAAACACGTTGAACTTCTCTAAATCAGTGTTGCCTTCGTGGCAACGTCACCCCAYGAGGGCTGTGCTGTCAGCAATAATATCCAGCTCTCTCAGACTTCTGTTCTAACTTTTTGAATTTACTGAGACTGCAAGGGTGTTGCTCTAAGTTGTGGCTTGCCTTGACTGTGCTAATTTACATCACGTGTAAACTTGCAGAGAAAAGATCCCTGCAACTGGAGTACTACGGTGGATGAAATTCTGGTCCCACAGAAATCAACAGCTGTTCTGCCTTTTAGGTTAGTCTGGGCCAGATTTCATCCTGGTCAAGGAAAACGTGGGATGCTTTCTTCTGCTTTCACAAGACTCTGAAGACAAAGCAAGTTATAAACAGAACTCTTTCAGCTTTGCTTTTGGAGGACCCACGACACTTGCTTTGCTCAGCAGCAGTTTGGAAGGTCTTTTTCTTTAACCTGTTSAGCAAATCAGCAGAACAGGAAGCTGTCAATGAGAATACAGAACTTTTCAAGAATTGTTTAGAGATGCTGTTATGGCAGCTCAGATATTTCTGTTTTGTTGCTTTGCTTATGAACACTGGCCTTTACTTGCAGGGGATACTTGGCTGCTAAGAAAGCAGGGTAATTCGTATGTGTTACTGTTGTTCCTACTAGTGAGCAGTAAATGACAGCATGGCAGTGTGTAGCTGCTGTGTTAAGTTTTAGCAATTTCATTTATATCTTAATTGCTCTAAAAGATTTTTTTTTTTAATTTGCTGGAATATTATGAGACAAAAATTTTCTCTGGAGCATCAGTTAAAAAAAAAGAGATATCTTAATTCTATTTCTGCACAGTTGGATGACTCCATATCTTGCAAATTTGAATTTCTTGTCTTTTCATTATGCTTTCTTCTCTCTGGTAAATATTGACAACCTTTCAAGAAGATTTTTGCCTTTAAGTTGCAGATACAGAGTCTCAGATGTAATTTTTCTGTTAGGAGTATATATGAAACATGTATGTATATACAACAATAGTAAAACTAGAAAAGCAACATTGACCTTATTGTATAGTGTTGGTACTATTTTTAATGTAGAACTAGCTAAAGCAAATTCCAGAGCTTTATCATGCCATTTCTTATGGTCTTGAATATTTTATTCCAACACTAACACTGAAAGAAAAGGTTTAGTTCACATACATCAATGGTTTTAAAGCAGCAACCTTTTCAACTGGAGCTAAGACACAAAAATACTTAAGCTTGCTTGGGAAGCTTATTCAACACTGTGAGCTTGAGCTCAGCTGAATCACAGTTTAATAGTGCAAAGCAGCCCACCAAAAAAAAATAATTAATAAAAATTCAGAGCTGAAGTCATCATGGAAAGTTTGCTCTTTGCAGAGACAAAATGTTGGAATGCTGGAATAAGGAATTATGCCATGATGAGTATCACTGCTATCTTCCAATTTATTCTAAAATTTAATGAAAGATCAAGAATATTGAGCTTACTGTTCTCCTGAGGTGAGACTAAATGAATGCAATTGTGAATTCCTGGGGTTCTTCTTTTGAATGATCACTGATTTGGCGGGAGGTCACTCAGTCTCCTGAGCTGACCTATCTCCTAATTGGGACATGAGGACTACTATGTTTGGGAAGTATTTGATTATTCTGTATGCATTTATTTTCTTTATCTTGTCTACTTTCTAGTGACAATCAGAGTAACAATATTTAAATATTATTTATAACAATATTTATATATTGTTATAGATTATATACWATACATACATATACAATAATTAATAGATATACAATATTTAAATATTGTCATTTAGTTCGATACAAATACAATTTGTCATAACAATATTTAAATAGTAATTTCCAGTTTCAGAAATACCTCTTTATAGACTTACCATAGGGCATTAGCTGGGCTGGAGGGCTGGAGAAAGAGTGAGTATGACTTTAGTATGAACTTACCATGCTTGCTCTAATGAATATTAACTTATCACTAAAGTTGTGAAGTATACTCTGTGGCCATGTTTTTGAGTCTGGCTTCTCCAGTAAAAGAAGACAGGTTAAATATACAGCAGTCTGTATTTTATGGTGATCAGAGTTACCAGATCTGTAGGTTCCACTAACTGGCTGACATGGAGGCATGCAAAGGGAGAAATGGTCATAGTAAAAGGGCCTCCTCACCYGATGATACACCACTGACGATAGTCCCCTAGGAACAGAAGTACTGACTGCAAGGAAGAGGCAGGTTATACTGTTTTATAGAAGGCTCAGTCGCCAGGTAAATGAGCAGCTGGACTTGTGAGCACCATGAAGTGATTATCTTACCACATGCTAAGGTGGTAGACCTCACAGGGAACCTGTTTAGGTCACTTGGGACCTCAGACTGAGGCCCATGCAACAGTGTAAGACAAAAGATCTTGAAACAGAATTTGGAAGTCCTTAGGAAGGAGTATAAAGACCATGATTACTGCAAAGGCACCTTCTAAAATTTTCCCTGCATAGGACCATGGAGGAGCTGGAGGTCCTTACGCAGCATAGGGTTATGAAATGAAAGCAAGTTACTTCCTAATCTTCACTCACAGACCCTCCCTGTTCAAGCTAAAGGTCCTCTGTAGTGTGGGGAAAAGAAGATAGTTGTCCCAAAAAAAAAAAAAAAAAAAAAAAAAAAAAAAAAAAAAAAAGATCATCTATTTCCTTCCTACTGGTGCCAGGCCAGTAAACAGTTCTAAAGATTAGATATTGTTACAATATTTTAACATTAATTTTGGTAATTTGTTTGTTTATGCCCAGAAACTACAGCATTGCTATAGGCCATTTAAATTGCATTGTGTTACTAAAAAAGCAGTACTTTTCCAATTAAAAACTGCACATTGTTAATTGATGTATGTCACTCTGAGACAAMTTCTAGCCTACAATTTGCTCTATTGTATCAGTATGGCATAATTAAATGGTAATATTTAATAACAGCAATAAAATATCTTCTGTTGTGAGGAAAAGCTTTTTGTCAAGTGAGTGATGACAAAAGACATCTGCATATATAGGAATGTCTCATTGATGGTTACACTTACTGACATTCATTGTAAGATCAGATCATGAATTGCAGTCTCGTTAGTCTAGTAAATCATACAGTATGGTCTTCTTGTGCAACTGGTATTAATTAATTAATAATTAACTAAAAGTATTAATTTTAGTAACTTTGTCAATTAATGAAATACTTATCTGAGGCACAGGAAGAACGTGCAAATGAGGGCTTTCTAATATCGTATATGTAATCGTTATGATACAAATACTGTAAATAATACCCCTGTTCTTGCTATAAAACAAGCTCTCTGTGAAGTAGAAAAGAATATCTCCTGTCYTAGTCTTTCTTTTAATGCCTTAATTTCCATTTCAAATGTATTTTAACCTTATTGTAACTAAGGCATTGTACCTTTAATCAATGGTTCATCATTAATTGTCTTGAGGATCTGACTGGTTTTGTATTTCCTTTTGTAGATGTTTTCTGAATGATCTGAAATGTAAACTTTTCATTGATGACTGCAGAGGAGATTTGCAGTGGGTAAATACTCTGTTTATAGCAAGTACCAGCCAGCTGTTACATTTTCATTTACCAGTAATAAATGGGATGACAGCATTTCTGGGGTGACGGACTGTAGCTGTCGAATATTCTTCTGGAAGAAGTGATCACATTTCTCAACCACAGAAAACTATAATGTAAGGTCAAGGAACCTTAGAAAGGGTATAGATGTCGTTTAACTGTGCTACAAAGGAGCTGATAAAGCAGAGCATGGGTCTAGCAGAAATGCTTCGCAGGGGGAAGTGTTAATCAGCCTGTCCTGGGCGTGCAGAAGGGCAGAGGAGAGACCGTTTGAATGACAGTGTCTCCTTGAAAGTGCAACATCTTTGATTATRAACACAGCCAGCCCTTTTTGTAGAAAGTACTTCAGAAGAAATATATATGTATATTATTAGAGATTTATAAACTGTTTTGTTTCTGAACAACCACATAGGATTTTGTCTTTGTGCTAAGGAATTCTGTTCTTACCATCTGTCAAGCAGTAGTAGATTCTAAGATCCTGCAAGTTATTTTCTGGTTGGAAGAATCYGGATATTTTCTTAGTCTGTCTTGCTATATTGATATATTCCTGTCTTTAAAAGGAAGGAATATAAAATACATTGGAAATCCTACTTTTTAGGAATCTCAGCCAGAACACTAGAATTTACTTCACAGACAGCACTGGTACATCCAAAATTGACTAGTTAGAGAGGAAAAGGCAGACAGTATTTTTTCTTATTTCAAAACTGTCCCTTTGAAGTAGTTAATATCAATGCTTCATTTAGTAAAGGATCCTAAAGGGTGCTCCAAGAAAACAAAAAGGGTGTGGTATAGAAGTTCTGGAAAATCACTGGAAGAGGATATGTGTAGGAAAATGTTAAGATAATATCAGAGGAAAAAAATCTCCTTAACATTAGCTTGTTAAGAAAACTACAGTTAGAGAGAAAAAGAAAAAAAAAAAAAAAAAAAAAAAAAAAAAAGAAACTTTTTACAGTTTTTAAATATATCTGTTTTTTTCTAAAAAGCCAACTTATTTTTGGATTAGGCCACTTGCTGTGCAGCACTGAACCACCCACTAGTAGATTTCAGTGTATTTTTGCTTTCAGATCAAAGTTTTGGTTTTGACTCTCAGCACCCTGGATTTCATTTGTGATTCTTCACCAACAGTTGTGATACTTCACATGAAAGGCACACAAACTACTTGCATGTGA
Source organism: Rhea americana (assembly GCF_003343005.1). NCBI lineage: Eukaryota > Metazoa > Chordata > Aves > Rheiformes > Rheidae > Rhea > Rhea americana. The sequence continues at coordinate 7,141,849 of NW_028186978.1, forward strand.
AGGCAGGCACTCAATACATACTGTTCCCAGGTCTAAGCAGGGTAGCGTTTATATTCTTTGGATAACAAATGATCCCATGAGAATTAAGACTATATATACTATACATACATACATATATATATATATATATATATACACACACACACACACACACACACACACACACACACACACACACATATATATATCTGCACACACACACATATATATATACACACACACACACACTGCTAGTCATGTGGTGATGAAGTAATTAAGTGCAAGTTCTTCCATGAACTAAATAGACTATGTTATCATAAAGTAAATGAAACTCCTATTACCACAATAACATCAGGCAGGAAGCAATTCCAGTAAGGATTAGTCTGATAACTGCAGGTAGAGTGATGAACTATTATTCATATCCTCATACACCAGCTGGGAACACAACATGTTAGACATTCCCTAGCACTTTGAAAGAATAACACAAAATTTAAATATAGATACTTTTTTTCCCCCTTCTGTTTCAGTATTCCTGTCTACAAACTTAGGGAGASACATAGCCTCAGTCTTGAAGAATTTCCAATCCATTTGTGCTGATTCACCAGCAAGATCAGAGTTTAAGAGGAAGAAAGATGAGGATAAGGTAACCACACAGACCATTTGCTTATGCATGGTGCAATGCATGTGCCCCCTTTTTTTTGGATAAAGGTATTCTAATATAATATTAATTAATATTAATATAATATTAATTGCCTCCCTATGTGTAAGCACTTGTTGAGCTTAAAAGCATTCACACTATAATGCCATGATGCCATTTTGACTTTATTAATTACCTTCATTTTCCAATCATCTTGGCTATATAYAATACCTTTAGCACTGTATAAAAGTTTGTCTTAAAACTACGTAAAAATGATATTTGCCAACATCATGTGCTGCATATTAGTCACATAATACTGCAAAAAATAATAAGAGAAAAAAATATTTGGCTTAGTATTACTAAACCAGACTTGCTTAAGAATTATTCCTTTCATGCAGAAAACATAACAGTAAAGGGCAGGGAAATGCAGCTTTGGTAAATGCATGGCCATGGCAAAAACCATGGGCCACTGGGTGTCACTGTTGATCCGCGTAGTCTGACATCAGGTACTTTCTTTGGCAGTACGAATGTTTCTCGTCCTGTGAACAGTAGGTGCTCTCTTAACTGTTTGAAGATTCCTACAGAGAAGAAGAGTATCTGATTATGGTTAAAAGGCTTTTTTTWWTTATTWWTWTWTTTTTATTTTTCCTGGTGAAAGCTCTCTCTCCTCCCCACCTTTGCTGTTAGTTAACCTCTTGGAAGACATGTACAGATGGATCCGAGTTTAAAAMTTTGGTTACTTGGTGTTTTACATACAGGTTCTACGGACAGGGATTTGATGAATATAAAATCTAGTGGATTTAAAGCTAAAAAGGACACAGAGTTTTAGACATTGTACCCTACTATAGTAGTATTTGCCAAGTCCTATAGTATCGCTAGCACATATGYTAATTTTATCACACCTTTTCTGCTGCATATGATGCACACAAACAGCAGCAGAAACTGAGAATGGTGAAACTGCCCATATATGAAACACCATTAACTACATAAAATATAAGGTAAAAATACAGAAAGATACTCTTCTTTTTTTCTATTACCTGCATTTTTTGAACAGAATGAATGATTTCTTAATTACTCTTAAATACAGCCTGTATCCCTTGTAAGATTGAACATGGAAGCTGCTTGTAACAGCAGAAAGAGTACTGTGAAGTTACTTTAGTGAAAGATGTGAAACATGTTTCCTATTTTGACCCCTTTGGCATTCTTCCCTTGGTCAGACTTCTGGGAAATTTTCCTTGTTCAAGTGCCCCATTTTTCTTCAAGTTCACCATTTGTGTCCTCAGGATAACTCAAAATGGTAATAGTTTCTGTATTCCAGAAACTTAGAAGATTGATTTTGGGTTTTGTCATAGAATACAATTTTCCTAAGTTCTTAAAAAATGCACAGTGATTAAGTAGTATTCCCTTTAAAGTCCTCACCAAGGCTACATCAAATACACATTTTATTTATTTATTTATTTATTTATTGCTAACAAGCCAGGAACTCCTGGCAAACAGAAAAACCACATCCTACGTGTTCAGAAGGTCAGTAAACCAGCGCGGTAACAAGTCAACCAAGCTGAGGAACTCTTCAAGCAAGCAATGTCCCTGCTGCTTCTGACTCTAGGTGTCTGCTAGCTGATCAGACAAGAAAGGCACTAAAATCATAAGTGAAGACAGGCCTGATTTGATATAATACTGGAACATTTTAAGAAACCTAATGAACACACTTCAGAAATGTGTATAAATCAACTCTTATTATAAAATTTATTTATACATGTCCCATTCCTTTCCTTATTATAATGTGCACTGAACTGGATAAAACATTGGGCTAGTTATGAACTCTTATGCATGTTCTGCAGCATACTTACTGATGAGAAGAAATAATAATAATAAAACTGATATTTTCAAGTTTTTCCTTTATTATTCCTTATCTGCTTCCCCATTTTCTACATCACCTTATTGTTTTTCTCTTATTATTTTTGAGACTTTTTGATTTCTCTTTCTGCTGTTAAAAAAAAAAAAAACCTTTCCCTATATCACCCTATTTTAATTTTAAACCTCATTTTATTTTAAAGGTATCTCTAATGATGTTTCTTATTTCAAGATCAATGTTTTTTCTTTATCAGAAGCATTGCTAGCTAACTTGTTTTTCTGATTACTGCTGTTTATTGTTTTACTATGATGTCTTTCTGTTTTCCTACCCAGTATCAAGGCACTGTATCAAGGTCTACATAAATAAGCACAACATTGTGTTATTGGAAGGTTTCCTTGTAGGGAAAGGCAGGATGAATAATGAAGAGTATATAGCTGCAGATTAGCTCTCTGTGTCACATTGATTTTCTTTGTAAAAAATTAGAACTTTCAGTCTGGAATAAAACATTTAAAACCTATCAAAAGATAAATTTAGTAAAGGACATTTTTTTGGATATGGTGTATTGCTTCCTGTGCAAAAAGTAGTTTTGATATTCTTGTACGTTGATGAAGCATATTTCCATTCAACCCTGACAGATATCTATTTATACAGATATCTACGATATCTGACAGACAGACCCATTATCACTCTTCTTTTACCTCCTCTGAATCTACTGTAAGCTCCTCTCCTATAGTTCTTAGACATTTGTCCAGGATGGAGTTGTTCATATCTATGTTTCATATCTGGAAACATAACTCAAGAGCAGAACACCTCTTTGCAAGAAGAATTTACATAATCCGAAGTTCTCCCCTTTCTTTTGTATTCAAATTCGCTAACTCTCTACTACCCTTATTACCTTTCCTTTTTTTTCCTTTTTTTTCCTTTTTTTTTTTTTTTTTTTTTTTGGTCCACTAAGACCTTTCCTTGGACAAAATCCATTCCAGGAAATTAGATTCATGTTAGCCTTGGAAACTCAGAAGTACATGTAGAAAAAATGTCGCAGTTTCCTCTAACTCTCCCTCACCTTTTTTCCACTGGTCTTGTTTTGCATTTACTTTGCCTGAATTTTGACACTCAGTTGATGAATATAGTCAGAGAGCTCTTGAACACTTTGTACCAACATTCAGAGGTTTATAGTCTTTTTTGATCCATTTTATGTGTTTCCAGAAATATCATTAATGCTCACACAGATGAGAAAGGAGAGAGAACAAATTGTCAAGTCAGATGCAAGTCAGCAACATTTCCATGACATGTTGAATTCGTGCTTGTGGGAGGTGGTAGTTCTTCCAGGACCTGACTCATAGTTGGCAAATGGGTTGCTCCATCAGGCTTAAGTGATTACCGCTAGTGATTGCTGTCTGTTGTTCTGTACTTCAGTGAGCTGCTGTTTGGTCTGCTTCTGGGAAAGGCGAGTAGCAACAAGCTGTGGACAATTCTTCCTCTGTTAGTACTGTTACAGCCTCTCACTTCGAACTGCTTGGTTTGCATTTATAGCCTGACACAGGTGTCCTGGTGGCCACTGATGCTTCTCAGCATGGCTGCTTCTCCCTCTGTCTTTGTGTATATGCTTCCTAAGAAATTCTGTCTTCTGACAGTAGTTCTACTGTGCTTCTCTTCTGGACTTACATAGAAATATGCTGATTTAGGTGTTAAATAATTCAGTTGTCACTAAATGTATAACAGGGTCTCACTACGCACAGCTTTACTTTCTCTGTGTCATTTTTAAGCCAGGGAAACCTAAATAACAACATTCAAATTGTGATTTTAAAAGTATTGATCTAGCTATTTATAGAATAATATTTAGAAACACAAGAGAACTGGAGCACTGTCGAAAGGCAACAGGAATTTGCCTTTTTAATTGAGCATTTAAAGATAGCACTTTAAAACAGGCTACGAGCTGGTCTAAAGCTACAGCTGACCATTTCTAAATGGTGCATTGCTTTGTGAGCTATTTTTTCAAAGAACTACTCATACAGTGAAATACTCATACAAATGTCACACTTTCCAAGTGCTTTTCACTTTGAAGGATTCTGTCAGTTCCAGTGATATTACTTAAGGGAATGCTGCTGGAAGTATATCTCAAAGTGGAATTTCTAAACTATTAGAAAGTGCAGTAGGGGAGGCTTTTCTTTTGATTCAAAAAATTGCCTTTTCTGTTTTGTTGGAGGTTCATCATTATTTTTGTTTTCACTGATTTTTTCACATCTTTAGCATATTTTGAGAAATGTAGAGGTATTTAAGAGATTAAAATGATCATACACTTATTTTTATGTATATAGTGTAGTTTTTTCTGTTTAGACAAATCAAATTATCACTCTTTGAAGAATGCACTGTTTGATATCAGTGCCATCAGTAAACAGCAAAAATGTAAGTCAGAAAATATTTTTCAAGCTGTATATTTGTGTCTATGTGTTTAAAAAAGACACTAATTTATTGATGTGAGAATTTAAAGGAGTAAGAATATGGAAAAGAAAAAACCCTAAGGCTAAACTGGGAAAATATGACTGCATTTTCATCATAGGAAATAACTGAAATAATACAGTGATTAGAAATCAGTACCAATGGGCTAAAGGAGAGGTGAATATGAACTGATAACCTTTTCTGAAATTACTATTTATTCAAGTCACCTATGACTAAGGAGACTTTTGTACAGCAGTAGGAAATAATAAAACTAACTAATTGGGTAAGTCACGAGAAATGAAATAGCATAAACATCTTTAAGGTAACGTAGATAATGTCTATTTTAATAAGCATATTTTAACATTTCACTTGAGAAAAAAGACACTTTTCTAAAACCTAAGTGATTCATTCTCCTATGGGCTTCTATTTCTAATCAGCCTAAGGTACCTGAGAGAGAGCATATGCCTCTGCTCTCTCTGCAGCTTCGGTTGGCTTCAGTTAAAGCAGCATTTGCTACTAAAATCCTTCTGCCTGACGAATCCAGCTTTATGACAATGAACCAGCTTCACACACTATATTTAAGCCTCTTCAGTTTTACACATCATCTTTGAARCAATGAGAAACATGAAGCATTATTATGCTTTGACGAGGAGAGGGTCTTTGACTCCATTGAAAGGACCTGTATTTTTGTTGCTTTAAAAGGGTCTATCCTGGAGAAAGTAAGATTAAATGGATAAAGCTCCTGTTTATTTAAAAGCATAGTTTAGGTCAGCAATGCTCTTATTCAGAAATCCAGGTACCTGATTTTGCTTCAGTTGCTGCAGAACTCCTTTCTGGGATGCTGTCAGAACTAAAGGTTCAGAAGGGTTCAGTTTGGCAATACTGCCAACGACACCTCTCTGCAAGCCGATATTCCACTAAACTGCTTCCCCAACAAACCTTTGTCAAAATAATTCACYTCGTTGATCACTAGAATGATTTTTTTAACCCAAAACTCAGTTATTGCCTGCTTTCCTTCTAAATTAAGTAGTATTTGTAGGTAGGATACAATAATAATAATATTGCCAATCGACAGCTATACTCTCTGAAGAGTCTTTGTAAAAAACATGGGTTTAGACAGCATATTCTGTCCCTATTGCTTCTTATCAAGCTGCTTCTAACTCTTTGCTTATCTAAAAGCAAAGGTTATGTGTCACAGCCAAACGGGGGAGTTTTGTGTGGTGTGGGGGGAACAGAGGAGAATATGAAGGATGAAAAGTAATTATGGACATGGAGAGAATAGTGAAAGTCGAGGAAGATCTAGGAAAAAAAGAAAAAAAGAAAGAAAGAAAGAAAGGCAGAATGTTTCCTGAATACCACTGTCACAAAAACTTGATATGATACAGAAGCAGACCTGAATTGTTTATGATAGCAGAATCTACAGTAGCGTTAGGAAAGCTCAAGTGCTTTGGCGGAATAAATATTTCACCATCTGATGAAATCATGACAGATGAAATGTCTTGGAAGACTGTTGAGAAGATTTTTTTTTCTTTCCAAATTCATGGGCAAAATTTTTGGTGATTGCTATTGTAATTTGTTGCTATAACACCACAGAATGGTCAGGGGACAAGGCCATTAATCTTGTGCACAGCAAAAAAAATTTTTTTTTTCTGTTGGCTAYATGAGTCATTATTTTTTCTTCTATAGAGCATTAATGGTCAAATTTTTTTCTGAAAGAGCTGGTAACAACCTTTGCCATATAAGGACAAAACAAAGTTAGAAAAAAATAAACCTTAAAATAAACAATCATCTCCTCATGAGTTAAAACTGCAATTTATTTAAAATTTAATGAAATGTTTTTTTAATGTATTTGTTGTATTTTGTCACAGCAGCAAGGGTATACATAATTTATATCTTGTTTATAAGCCTAAAAAATGTGTTTTCCAGAGATAAGGGGTCTGTTTCTAATACCCGTTATTCTTAGCATAGCAGAACTTTCCTATAAGGTTTATGAACATTCCTTATGATTATTTGTTAATGCTACTTCTGTCTTTAATTATAGGTCCTGCCTTGCGTACCAGAAGTCCTAGKGCTTATTCACTGCATTTGACAACTAGTGAAGATCTGCTTTCCTTCAGAAAATTCCACAGACCAGGTGGGAATTCAGTATCCTGACATTGGCCTGTGGCTTACAACTCTATTAAGTAAGAAACTCTAATACTTAATTATCGTTTGCGGATATTTAGGCATCAAAAGCCTGCGCACAAGACCTTTGTCACTGATTTTATCCTGATATTTTCAGGTTTATGTCTGAGTAGTTTGGAATCTAATCTAATGTATGTAACTGGAATGCAGAAAAGCTTTTATCAGATTGAGCTATGTGGACTATTTTGGCTAGGTTTTCTAAAGGGCTTGATTCCTACTTAAGCATTGTACAAAATGCCGTATTTTCAGGAGAACTAGCATTAAGAACTAAGCTCTTGAAAATACACCTTATAGTGCTCTTAGTAGAGATTAGACTGAAAATGTAATGGATGAAATCTTGGCCCCATTAAATTCAGTGGCCAAAAATACTATTGATTTTAGTGAAGCCTGGATTTCACTCAACAAAATGGAAACCTTCTAAAAAACCCTGCTGGAAATTCTGTCTCTGCCTCTTATGGGGAGAAACAAGCTGCTGATTATTACAATGTTTTCATCCTTCTTTCTTTGGTTCTCTGCTCCGCAGTGGAAAAGCAGTCACTGGTGGCAAAACAGGTTTCAGAATTATCACTCAGAGAGATGAATGGAGGTCTTGTGTACTTCTCTTCTACATCTATTTTTGTTACAGGCTGAATTGTCGGCTCTTAAGAGACAGCACTGTGTGAGCTTCCTTTTGGAATGTCTTCTTTACTAATATAGATTCCCAAGCATAGATTTTTCTTTCAAATGAGAGCTTATGCTGCAGTTACATGGCCAGGATCTGATTTACCACGCTTCTGGGAGCTAAGTTGAAGTGACCCCAGTTCAAAAAGACACCCTCTTGGTAATCTGCAAACTTAAACCTCTAAAGAGTCAAGTGGCATTGAGAACAGAGACAAAGTTTGCCTGTGTTCTGTCTCATCTTTAAGGTTTCTAGGTACAAAGCTGGTTTATCTGCCCGCATTTTAGCCCCTGAAGACTGCAGACAAGCCTTTGTGTATGCCTCCAGGTGATTTTACCTTGTACTGAGTTGATACCATAAGAACAAGTTATGCTTTGCGGTTGACAGAGTTGGATATTGGATTTGGACCCAGAAGGGAGGAAAAAAAAAAAAAAAGAGTGTTTTTTCCTCTTCTATTTCTGAGCTCCTTTGTGAACTTGGGCAAATTTGTTCACGTCAATAATTTCCCAAATGTGTAAAACAGGCATAATACTTCTTTAAAAAAAGAACTTTAGGTTCTTTCTTAGGTTACTGTACGTACAGCTGCTACAGAAAGTATTCTAGCTGAAGCACTGAAGTATATTGGAGGAGAAGAAATGGTTCTTGGAGACAGTGGTAAAGTGAAGGTAACAGTTCTTGTCTTTGTTACTGACTTCACAAGTAACCTAAGGAAAGTCACCTTTTGTCTTTATATTTTAGTTTCCAGGAGTATTTTTCTATTAAGCAATCATGGTCTGAGGACAGATTAATTAATCTAGGTGAGATGTTCATCTATTACAGAGATTGAAAGTAGAAGATTTCACTTGAACAAAGTAGCTATACTTCAGTGAAGAATCTGCCCTAGGAAGTAAGGTACACTAGAAGCTGAGGAGCACGGAAAGGGTTCTCCTGACATTATCTCCTTCTTACAGAATGGTCCAGAATATGCAAAAGTTCTTTAAGAAATTATAGCTGGAAATGAATCGTTCTAGTAAATAGGAAGCCATTACCTAGGGTAGAAAGGCATCTATCCAAACCTTTCTGAGTAAATGGTCCTTGTTTTTAAAATAGTCATGAGTTAGGTAGATGTGTGGTTTATAGGAGAAGGCTGCAGAACCATTAGATATTTCAAAAATCATAATGAGAAATAACACTTCCCATAATATATATTTGCACTGAAAAGCAAATGATCAGTAAAACAAGAGGAAGTAATGGAAAATCAAGGAAATAATGGAAATGTACAAAGGTAGATCTGAAAGATTAACAGGGGAGCTAATATTTACATGATATAATTGTATTTTGATCCAACAGGCAAAATTTGGAGTTAGTTTTTTTCTTTTAAGAGGATAAATTTAGGAGGAGAACATACTTATCTGATGCAAAGCCATTTATATACAAAGAAAGTACATACATTTGTGTTTTTCTGAACACGTTAGCAACTAAATAACAGCAAGAAATGTTTTTGTTCAAAATTTCAGATGTCTTTTATCCAGCATTTTATACAAAAGGATTTTTAGTTAGTCAGGCCAGTGCTTTGCARTCCTGTTTTGCTTTTCTCCAGCTTTCCATTCCATATTTAATATTCCATTGCAATATTCAGTGTCCTTGTGTTTTTGCTGTTTTCTCCTTTCGCACTATTGCAGAATCGCAGTCCAGTTAATTACCCACAGGGGGTTGTTATTATTAGTACCTAATTATTAACGTATTATTAGATTTCTAGGAAACTAGCTCTGTGTATGACCTATGTTGTTTCTCCCCACTGAGGCCAGCTAGTGCAGCTGTGGCTATGTCCACCCTCTGTGGATGTATGAAGAGCAAGTCTGAGTTTGAACAGAAAGAGCTTTGTGTCTTCTATGAGCTGAGCTTTCCATRTGTACTGCTTGTAGTTTGCTCTGGATAAACCACCCACACAACACTGGTAAACCGGCCTCGGGTTCTGGCGGTGGAAGGGATGCTAGTGCTGTATTTGTTGAACACCTCTATGTGCCGAAGATCCCTCTCCAGAGTGCTCCAGAGCACAGGCTACGCACACATCTGAATGCGTGACGATGCATTGGCAGTGTATGTGATGAGTGACTTTTGATCTGAGAAGAGACTTGGAAAGCTGTTTAAACAGGGATTTAGACTTGACTTAGCTTAGAATGTTAAAAATCCCAATTGCTTGGATTCTACTATYGCAATAGAAAAACTGGGAGAGAGGAAGCTATTTCTTTGTCAATAGAAAAAAACATGTGACATGTTATCTTCTTGTTTTGGAGCTGGTCAGAGCTATTCTGCCCATACTGACACCTCTCTCCTTTACCAGACCGATGTGGCACCGCTGGTGTAGTGCCAGGGCACAGTAGTAGGGGGTCTCTCGTGCAGGCTGGCCGAGGCCACCGCTGCCGGTCTCCTGGAGGGCTTGCGCTGGTGCACGAAGGAACATCTAGCTGCTCCCTTATTTAACTGAGAACTGCCACGTTCAGAAGCTTCTGTAAGGACCACAACAGCCCAGAACAGAAATACTTCAAGACTACAGTATTGTGATATAAAGGTATGAAGTATTATTTACTCATTTATTTTCCCATTGATGATTTTAGGTGAAAATATTGCATGGCTGTAGCAATTTCTCAAATGACTCCTGGCGTAGTAAAAGTAGTTTACTGATGTTTGGCTAAAAGGGTTTTAAAAACTGAAAGAGAATTTTAGATATTCTGTTTTTTTTTATTTTTCTTAATATTATGGTCAACAACATAAATCTTCTGTCTGTACTTTCCCCACAGCTGTAGAGGTTGCTTAGCAACATCTGTGGTTTAGTCACATGATAAAAGCACTACAATGACAAAAAATGTTTGCATTCAAATTAAAAAAATCGAGGAGGGGTATTTTTCCACTTACAAAGTGTATGTTTGAAAAGCACTTTCACAGTCTTGGTAAAAAGAAAACTATATATAGATTAGGATGATCTGAAAATTTCRTTCACTCTGTTCAGATATTTAACAAATATTCACTGAACACCAACTTCCAACTGGTTAGTTTTGAATTTTAAATACCTATCTTTTTAGATGAATCCACTCCAGACTTTCTGTGTTCAGATAAACACTCCACTGGTTGCACTACTTCTTGATAATGGGATAAAATTATATGTCTCTGCAAAGAGAATTAGTGGCATTATGACATTTACTGAACACCTGAAGTACTTTAAATACATCAGGAAATATGTGACTTGGTAAAGGACTTTAATTTTTAAATGTCAAAYTGTCTCTAAAGCAGAAAGATTTTTGAAAGCCTAATTTTGGATTCCTAACACAAAAGTTAGTACAATCAGCTACCTTTTTTATTTTAAAAAATGTATTTTTTGCTGGCACAGCCTCCATCACAGAAATTTTGAGCCAATGTTATTGTCTGTCAGATGTAATCCCATAAAATTTCATACAGCAAGAGTATGATAGGGTAATTTTTTGTTTTCCAACCTAACATCAACAGAAAGATTCTTGAAGCTTATTTCTTTTCACTGTGTTAACTATTTACCTTTATTTTTTTTTCTCAGAAAGGTAAATTCATACATTTATGAAGAACTCTGAAAAATTCTAATGTTAGTATAGATAATGATGTTACATAGTAGCTAGTGACAGGGAAAGGAAAACAGATTAAGAGAAAAAGAAATTTTCGTTCCTGCAAGACCTAAAGTCTAAGGAAGACATTAAGCAAGAGAGTGATATTTTGAAACATTATCATTTCAGAAATCAGATTCATATTAAATAACTATTGCTTTTCTTTTTGTACTATATGTTGGCTAGGTATAGCCACATTGTGACTTGCTGCTGTTTTGGGGAAAAGTCCTTCCCCAGCTGGATATGTCAACACAATAAAAAAGACTTTGCTGGGCATGTTAATTTGCAGCACAACCATATGAACCTTTTAATGGATCAGAAATTCATGTTTTTAGGCAGGTGCCTCCATTACCTGAATATTTTTCTCRTTCCTTTTAAAAAAGTTATCTTATTCTCTTCCATTTCCTACCCTGCCCCACACACACTATATTCATCAATACTTCTTTTGTTTTGTGTTGGCCCCTGTCCTGCTAGGAGCAGGCTYTTGCTGCCTGTAGGCAAGAGTATCTTGTTGGTTCAGCCCATACCACAACTATCACTGCTGGGTCTGCCTGATGGGAAGATTTTTTCCCTTTCTTACCTTTATTACCCTCAGTTAGTTCTCCCAGTCCTTGGTTCTGCCACATCCCTGTTGGAATAGGATTTTTTTCTTGGCTGCTGAAAGAGTGCATGAATGGTTTCCTAACCAATGTCAGCTGAGTCAACTCTAAATTTCCAGACACATGTATAATGATTTAGTGGGWTACTAGAGAATCACTATTTTCCCCTTGCATATATCTGCAAATGTACATTTGTGCTTTTTAAAAATTTAGCACCAAGAGCTTCTTCTGTTAAAAGCTCCTTTAAATAGGAAGACAAAGTGAAGGCTGACAACTAGTTTCCCATACAAATGTGTGTGTGTGTGTGTGTGTGTGTGTGTGTGTAAATGTATATATATTTTTATATATATATATATATATTTGCTGTTGTTATCTGAGGTAAGAAGGGCTAGTTACAAAGCAAGAATATCCCAGTAGTTTTGTGGGATGCTATTTTTTTTTTTCATTTTTCTTTTCACAGTTGAGAGCAACAGTCCATTTACTTAAATGAACACAGTCAAGGTAATTGATGGAAAAGAGTACTATAAAAATACCCCTCCGAGTGGCTCTGCAGGATCAAATATGATGATAACTGAAGATAGTAAAACTCCTGACTTCTCATTTCTTTCTCCTACTTTAATAGGCAAGGTATACTATGGATAGTAGGAGGATTATCTATGGTTCAGGGATACTGAGGAAAATATGTATTCCTCCTTATAAGTTTTATGCCACCTGAGGTTTAAGTAATACATTTTGTTTAGTTAGGGTAATATTAATGAGTGGAGTAAGAATTGCATAAGACTAGCAATTTTGACAGAAGAGAATGTAAGTGGACTGCAGAACATGCAAAGCCTTTATCAGGAATCCGTAAAGTTATAATGTAGATTGCTACCTTTTAGTTCACCTTTACTCTTCACATAAACATTCAGGCGGACTGGAGGAGTGTTGACAAGGGCAGGACTTGGCTGTTGTCTCACAACCCATTGAAGACATACCTGTACACACATGATGCAAGAGCAGACTCAGCTTTGCAATTTATAAGTTAAAGAAAGAAAACAAATGCAGCTTTGTCAGAGCAGTATGGAATTTTATAACACTCCACTGAATGTATTGGAAGGGGCTGGAGGGGAGAGGAGGAAGAGCATACACATCACTGACATACTTCATCACTTCACATACAGACATCACATTCAATTAAGTATAGAGCTCTCTGTCAACAAACTTGACACATACACCTAGGGAATGTCACCAACCCCCCAAAATCAATATTCAAGTTATGATGGACTGACAGCTTCACAGCTGAGTGAGTGTCCCCTGATTTTAACCTATTCTTGCTTCAGAACAGTGAAAAGCCCTTGTATCATGAGCAAACAAATTTAATTAAGATAAAGGATATGGCCGAGTACAAACCATGAGCGAACAATTCATATACTATTAAAGAACTGCTTAATGAAATTCAGATCATCAAAAAAATAAAATAAAATGCTGTCATGGAATCTGAAAAGACAAATTCTCCATATCTTGGGAAGCTAAACCTTCATTTTTCATAATTTATCCATATGTACAGAACTTTTCACATAAAATTAGATCACTATAGATYTAGGGAAGAGTTTGCCATTGCTGTCATATTATTATCATTTTTCTTTTTCAGATCAGTAAGAATATAAAGGCACTATAAACATAGCAAAAAAGACCAATGGGGTTGCTAGTTTGAAACTGTATCTTGGACATTAGTCAATATTAGATGAGTGAACTAGTGCTCTTCATAAATGTAGCTCAGCAGGTGTACAGAATAACTATAAAAAGAAGAGAATATTTAACTTAGTTCTACTGTTAATTCTGACTGTTTTAGCGTATCTTAGGGGACTACAATCTTTTTATGCTCACAAGTCTACACTGTGTGAGCAGACTAATACACAGCAGTCTTGGTTATGTTGAATAAAGTAAACTGGCATTTCACTGTCAATTTTTTTTGTGAAAATACACTTCAGAAAGGATTTAGAAATATATCTAATTTTGGCAATTTGGTCCTACTTTAAAAAGCACATCAGTAATAGAGCTCAGTTTTGCATGGCTGAAATACAAGATTTTGTATTTCTACTTTCACATGACAGAGCCATTCAACAACAGCTTTTAATATTTAAGTACACTTTTGAAGYGTGCAAAGGAGAGGCACAAAAGAGCGCAAAAGCATCCGTATGCAGTAGCACAAAAAGGTCTCATATGCACTAGTATATCATTGTTACACTACAAATGGCTCCTGTAAAACAGCCATGGCCTTAAGAGTATTCTCTTGGAAAAGAGCTGTTGATATAATACAGTATTCCCTATTTAATAGAGATTTCATGTATACTGTTTTCAAATGCTTGAGACATCTGCTTTGTTTACCTATAGAACGGTAAGGTTGGAAGGGACCTCTGGAGATCACCTAGTCCAACCTCCCTGCTGAAGCAGAGTCACCTAGAGCACTTTAGACAGGATCACATCCAGGTGGATTTTGAATATCTCCAGAGGAGGAGACTCCACAGCCTCTCAACCTCTCTGGGCAACCTGGTCCAGTGCTCTGTCACTCTCGCAGTGAAGAAATTCCCCCTCACATTCAGGCAGAACTTCCTGTGGTTCATTTTCTGCCCATTGCCTCTTGTCCTGTCACACAGGGCAACTGAAAAGAGTTTGTCCCCGTCCCCTTGACACCCTCCCTTCAGGTACTTATACACATTGATAAGATCCCCCCTCAGTCTTCTCTTCCCCAGGCTGAAGAGGCCCAGCTCTCRCAGCCRTTCCTCATAGGGCAAGTGCTCCAGCCCTCTGATCTTCTTTGTAGCCCTACGCTGGACTCCCTCCAGCAGCCCCATGTCTCTCTTGTCCTGGGGAGCCCAGAACTGGACACAGTACTCAAGATGAGGCCTCCCCAGGTCTGAGTAGAGGGGCAGGATCACCTCCCTCAACCTGCTGGCAACACTCTTCCCAATGCACCCCAAGAGACCATTGGCTTTCTTGGCCACAAGGGCACATTACTGGCTCGTGGTCAACTTGTCATCCACCAGCACTCCCAGGTCCTTCTYTGCAGAGCTGCTCTCCAGCAGGTCAGCCCCCAGCTTGTACTGGTGTCTAGGGTTACTTCTCTGTAGGTGCAGGACTCTGTACTTGCCCTTGTGGAACCTCCTGAGGTTCCTCTCTGCCCAGCTCTCCAGCCTGCCCAGGTCTCTCTGAATGGCAGCACAGCCCCCTGGTGTRTCAGCCACTCCTCCCAGCTTGGTATCATCAGCAAACTTGCTGAGGAGGCACTCTGTCCCCTCMTCCAGGTCACTGATRARGAAGTTGAACAGGATGGGACCCAGTACTGAGCCCTGGGGGACTCCGCTAGCCACAGGCCTCCAACTGGACTGCATGCCACCGATGACAATCCTCTGAGCTCTGCCTTTCAGCCAATTCTCAATCCACCTCACTGTCCACTCGTCTAACTGTACTTCCTCAGTTTGCCAAGGAGGAAAATCATCTGAAAGTTGCTCACATTCTGTTTATACTGTGAATTTACTGGTTTGTTGATGATCTTAGATGAAAATAACAATTAGCTTTTGCTTTTTTTACAATTCAAAACATAGAAATTTTACCATTAAATTAGTGTATGTGCCTTCTTTTTGTTTTTCATTTATTTTAAATACGTTTTGGTGTTTTAAAATGCTCCTCGGAAGGTCTTGAGTCTTCCAAAACTGAAATAGAATTTTAAAAAACAGAAAATAATGATTTAAGAGTTTCCAGAATAGTAATTATTAGAAATATTGCTTGCATTCTGATCTGAAGTTATATATTGTCCCAATATTAGATATAAAACTAATATATATAAAAAACTAATATAGTTATAAAACTAACAATGTTCAGGTGAAACTGTCTTTGAGAGTAAACTACTGCTATCTCCATGACAACACCAGTTACTATTGTAAGTGAAAGAGGAATTCTTCAAAATATTTTCACATTCCTCCACAAATAACATGCTACTTAAACATCTTTTATATGTCTCTTCCCTATGTTCTATACATGAACTAAATGTGCTGCCAGGTGCAAGAGGTAGCAAGTTCAGCCATCCAGATAGTATTATGGGTTAAGAAAGAGAGATAATATTCACAGATAATATTCTGTTTCTGATCAAGCATCTGCTTTAAACCTATTAGAAACAAGAAATCCTGGTGAGTATAGAGAAGAGTGAAACATTGAACACACAGACCAGTAAAACAAAATGAAATAAAGTGAAAATTCCTGATACACTGGCATTTGACTGTCAGGAACTGTTATTTTTTAAGAATATAGTATATAGAACAGTGTATTATTTTTCTTTTGTATTTTAACCATTGTAATTTTTTCTGATTGTATGCCATAAATTGGCTAATCTGTTTTCTTCACATACTAAGTAGAATTTTGCTGTTGCTTGTTGCTACGCTGTTGAAATGAGACGCAAGCTTGTTTCATTAATGCATTGCATAGCCTTTACTGTTTACACTGAAACATGATGAAGATCCAAATGTCTATTATATATGCAAGAGGATATATAAAAAATCCTCATATCCATTTTTCTAACACAGATTTTCATGACAAAACAGCACAAAGAAATATATGCTCTCCATAAGTATTATTCTACCCTTTAATGAACTGATACTTGTTTCATTTGTCACCTAGAAAGAAATAAAACCTATCTTTGATTATCTCCAGGAAAGTCTTTAAACAGAAATATTTCTCTTGTACTCTTCCAAAATCTTGCTAATTTAGCAGCCAGAAGGAGTTTTATGGTCTGCAAAGCTGCAGGCATATTTACTGGAGAGATTTTCAAATACATATTTTCAAATATTTTGTACTCACTTAAGCTTAGTAGGAACAAAATATACTCTAACAAATAAAGCTTGTAAAATGTTCACTCAACACAGCTCCTTTGAATTTTCAGTAAGGCTGCTGCTCCAATATACTATTCAAACAAACAGAGTAAGTCAGAGTTGCTAAGAGCTATTTCAAATCGACAGTAAGGAGGGAGGTGTTTTTTTTTTTTTTTTTTTTTTTTTTTTATTATGAACGTCAGGATAGGTACACAAAATTACTTCCCAAGGTCAAAAAAATAAGTGAATGGCAAAACTTGGCACAGAATCCAGATTTTCTGCTACCCTGTTTTGTATATAATCTAATAGATTATATTATATCTTTTCCCAAAACTGAGTTTGTTAGTTTAGTATTGCTAATGCTGTATCTTTTACTGAATAAAATCAACTTAATTTCTGGGTGAAGGTATGAACCAGACTATGTTTTTCAGTGTCTACTTCCTCTAATACTGTGTGTTCCTTTAAACTCATATGATTGATTTAATCTTATGAAACACAGATTGTCTCTATTTGACTTAGTTTTTGAGAATCTATTTATATTGGAGGCTCCTTCCATAAACACTTCAAAGGTACAGGTCATCCAACCCAGATGCTTTATGCCTTAAAAATGCCTATTCTCTTGACTGAAGAAGGCTAATGTAATAAGCTCAGAATATAGACATCTAATGCTAGGTGAGATAATCCCATCATTATTATATAAAATTTAGATGGGTTTGGGAAATTTTTTGA
Source organism: Rhea americana (assembly GCF_003343005.1). Lineage (NCBI taxonomy): Eukaryota > Metazoa > Chordata > Aves > Rheiformes > Rheidae > Rhea > Rhea americana. The sequence continues at coordinate 7,159,384 of NW_028186978.1, forward strand.
AAATTTCAAGATGCCTCTGTTTTTAAACTTGTAAATTAGGTCCTCAGACATTCTTATACTAAAGACTGTACTKGAACTGATAGGTTAGGTAGTATATTCCAAGGCTGCCCACAAGACAATAGTAGTAGCCTGAGAGGAAAAGTAATCACAGTTGTCTTATTTAKAAATGCTATTCTCAAGTAGACTGCAGATTTACTGCAAGTAACTTGAAGACAGTATAAGAAGCCAAACAGTCAATAGCTGCAGAGGCTGCTCCTGTGCAATAGTGCATATTGTGCCCATTATTTCTTTGTTGCAATCCTCTCTCAGTCATGCTTTATAAACACCACGTTTGTCTTCCATGGCATCCTCTTAGATAAGCTCAGGAAGTGTGGATTAGACGAGCTGGAGCACTTGCCCTATGAGGAACGGCTGTGAGAGCTGGGCCTCTTCAGCCTGGGGAAGAGAAGACTGAGGGGGGATCTTATCAATGTGTATAAGTACCTGAAGGGAGGGTGTCAAGGGGACGGGGACAAACTCTTTTCAGTTGCCCCGTGTGACAGGACAAGAGGCAATGGGCAGAAAATGAAGCACAGAAGTTCTGCCTGAATGTGAGGGGGAATTTCTTTACTGTGAGAGTGACRGAGCACTGGACCAGGTTGCCCAGAGAGGCTGTGGAGTCTCCTTCTCTGGAGATCTTCAAGGCTGGTCTGGAAGCAACCCTGTCTAACATGCTCTAGGTGACTCTGCTTCAGCAGGGAGGTTGGACTAGGTGATCTCCAGAGGTCCCTTCCAACYTTACTGATTCTATGATTCTTCTCATACCAGAGCATCCTTGTAGCAAGTGGTAACAAATGATTTCCTACAATACAGATGGAAAAAAAATGTCAAGCTAGGAAAATAGTATGAACTTTTCCTTGGTTTAAGGGAGAGTTAGAAAATCCAAATCAGTCCTGCCTAAACTAATAGAAGAAGCAAATAGCATCATACATACATCAGATAGGGCTCACATTCTGCCCTGTCTCCATTTGTAGCTTGCTTCTTACTTTCCTGTTGAAGAGAACTTAGCAGAACATGCCTTGAATATGTGATTACTGGTTTTAACTTTTTTAACTGGAACTTCCTCTTAGACCTTGACATACTTGTGTGAAGGCAAAACAACCTTTTTTCCAGGTGGACCCAGATGAAGCTTGCATAATCAAAGACAAGAAAGGCTCTTTTMTATGCTGTAGCTGCCAATTTGCATAACAGCAGCGGCTGAATGGAAGTCTTGACAAAAAAATCCATTCATTAACATTCAAAATACACCTGTGCACTGCTTGATTTTTTTTTTTTTTTTACTGCTGCACCTGTACTTACGCTAGTTTCTTTTTCACCACTGGCTTTTGGCATGATAGCAAAGCAGTGGAAATGTTAGCTCTGTCACAGAAAATGAGTGGATTCTTTGTACAGTTTGTAAAAGCCAGAAAATGCTGACCCTGCCGTAGGAGACCAGAAAAAAAAAAAAAAAAAGGTAAAATCTGGTGAAACAGTAGGTTCCAACTCATTGGAGCTCACTGTGTTATATGCTTGAAAGGCTTTAAGAATAATAAAAAAATAAACAAAGCTGTATTTAGGAAACTCAGAATAGAATAGCTGATGTCCTTATCTCTACTCATTTAAATTCCCAGAGGCAGTACTGTTTATTTCCTCCCCAATAATTTATTTTCAGACATTTTTATATTTGATTTTTTTTTCCCCAAGCATATATACTTGTAAAGAAATACCTTTGATGGATGGTAAATGGGTTCCACAGCAACAAGTTTTCAGTCCTTGCTCTTTTACCATGTTTTGTTTGTCTAGAGAAACTTTACATTCATTTTCCTACTGTGAAGGTATGTTTGCACTCATATTGCTTGAATCTTGGCAGTGATCTTTTGAAATGGGAGACTAGGGTCAAATTCTGAAATGATATAAGAGACTCTCAGGCTCTCTTTAATTGCCTGACTTAAAAGTAATACTCTCTTATATGTTTTGCCAGTTCATAAGGATGGAAGTTAGAGCAAATAGCACTCCCTTGAATTTGAGTTTAATTTCTGCAGATGCCCCATTTACATGCACATTATAAAGATTACAGCTTCATTTGTTATATTTTGCAGCTCTTCTGAACTGGGACTTCACCATTTCAATGGCATGCCAAACAAGTTTCTGCCTTCCTCTAAATGAAATCAGTAACTTCACTAAAATGTGAGAGCACAGAGAGAAAGAAAGAGGATTTAAGATCATGTAAAAAATAATTAAAAAAAAAAAAAAGCCAGACAGTAGTTGTGTACCTGAGTCATTTATGGAAATAAAMTGTGCACAGGCTTCACAAAAAGTAATAGACTATACGAATAATATATAGAGAAGTGAGTAATAGGTATATGAGAGAAAAGTTAAAAACTCTCCATGGCAGGAACAGTAAGGATAAAAAATGAGTTGGTTTATTCAATACAACATTAAATTAAAACCTCAACTATGAAAGCATGTAACAGTCCTAATATATTAATTAATATCTATTTTCTCAAGAAATAGCAAAGTGAGGATCCACTTGAATCACAARTAAATTTACTTGCATTTGGTCTACTTAGATAATAAATTCATAGAACTAAGGGCAGCAACTGATCATGCTGCTCAGCTACACGCAGTGCCAGACGCTTACATTTGTCGAGTGTTTAAAAGCATCTTCATTTGCAGAGACCTCTAGTATCTATAAAGATGGCAGCCACAACCAGGGTGCTGGGGCATGTGATAGCTTGCAGTTTTTCAGTAGCAGGTGGCAGCAAGGATTTCTCCAGTACACAGTCCTGGTGCTGACTTGGTGCTGGATCATGYGGGTGCAAGTGATCCTGGAGTGTAGATTATGATACATAAACATATAACAGTGCATTTGTGAGACTTCAGGAATATGTGATGAAGAATCTTGGCCATTCCAACTCCACTAGGAGCTCTTAYGTAGTCCAAGCTTTAAAGGAACTGGTATTGCCATTATTAATGAAATCAAAATGAGAAAGATTGCCCATCTGGGATACACAGATCTTTCAAGGCTGTTTTTAACATGAAAACAGTCAAGGATATTCTGCCCTTAGGAAGGTCATGCAAAGACATTCCATTTCTTTTCTGTGATAAAGGAAGACATGTCTTGAGCATCAGAAGAAAAGGATCAAGCACAGAGGGAGTTTAAACAGATCCTTTCAGGCATATTTAGATTTCAGACCGGCAGAGATTTGCGATGACTTGATGTGGAATCTGAATCTAGAACAGATCTTTAATGAAACTGAATCACTTAGTCAACAGTGGCCAGGACTCCAATTTCAAAACATCAGGMAAGAACTCTTAGATCCTTCCATATTAGATTTAGAAGTTGTTTAAAATAATACAGAATGGAGTCTGGCTTATGAAAAGGAAAAAAGAACTTACAAAAAGGGAAGTGAAACAAAGGAGGCATTTAGGAAATATATACATAGTCACTAGGGAAATGCAGAGAACCGTGTGGTTAGGAGGCAGGCAGTTTTCTATGTGTAATACATTTAAGGTCATAGTATAACACCAGCAATTATTTTGACTTAGGCAGAGTACAGACTTGATAAGTATTGTTTATTTCTAAAAGCACTGTTATATTGGATTTATAAAAATGAATTATATTTCTCTTACTGTGCTGGGAGCTTGTGTTAGATAAGGATGCTGAACCCGAGGCTGCTGCAGCTCTCTGCCCTCAGATCCACCCAGTAGTGAAGCTGAGAATGTGTTCCTAGTGGGCATGCACACAAACATGTATGCAATGTATATACGTATATAGATGGCCAGTCACACAGATCAACAYGGACAGAAGCTCTCAGCACTCATGCAAACACAAACAGCACCAATGGACTCATCTCATTCGCCTCTCTGGCTGATCAGGAGGATGGTCCATTAGTGGTACATGTATATGCTTACGTACAATGTGGAGCCCTCCCACAGCTGGGCTTAGACACTTAGTCCATCCAGTAGCCGGCCCCTGGATCCTCGGTCTCCCCAGCTGCTGGCATCCTGAATATGTACTTCCTGAGGCCTGCAGCCCCACTCCAATTGCTGATACAGACCCCTTCACAAAAACACACACATGCACACATACACACCTGTGCCCACACATACTCACTATGGATTCATGTAGTAGCTGGGCTTGGATGCTTAGTTTATTCAGTAGCTGGGCCTGGRTCCTTCCTCCTCCCAGGCGCCTCATCCCAATGGAAACACACACACACCAGACACATACACAAACAGACCTCAGTTGACGCCCAGACCCCAGAGTCTCTCTGGCAGTTGGCCAGCACTCCCCCGGTCCCTCTAGTAGCCAACCCACCATGGTCTCATCCTTAGAGACACACAGACACAAACACACACCCTCACCTTGGCCTTGCCCATACAGACACACACACATGTGGCTCCMAGGTCACTTCACCTATTTGCTRCTCCAGCTTAATATTTGCTAGCAATCACACACTTACTTGCATGCCCTCGCTCAATCCAGTTCCTGGTACCACAAACACGTGGGCCATCTAACCCACAGTCCCACTCCAGGTGCTGGCACTTAGCTTCACTCMCTCTGGTCTCTCYAGCTGCTGGCACCACAGACACACACACCCCTAAAACCTGTGGTCTGACTCCAGTTGCTGGCACTCAGACCTCCACACACATACATGCACATGAAACAGAGTAGCCCTCACAYAGGAAAATAATTAGAAAGGAATTTAATAAGAAGAAAGGCCAGACTCTGTTCACCAGGTGCAAGGCATGGCCAGACAAGCGCCCTGACCAGTASTGTTTACAAGTGACTGGCTCCTTTTTATCCTCACATGCCTCTAGACTCCCATGTCTGCTCCTCCCCAAATAACCCTTCCTTTCCCTGCCTTTGGCTTTTCCCCTAAACATCCCATAATAAGTCTTGCCCAGGCCCCAAATGACCTTCCCCTCCATCCCACAATGTGTCCAGTACCCCTAGACAGTGACACCTCCGCCCCTCCGTCTGTCTAAAAGATGCTCCAGGGAGCTGCTCCCATGGACCTACCTTGCTGGGTTTGACACTTGGACATGGGGCTGATGCTGTCCTGGGAGGACCCAAACAGAGTCACCATCCCGCTGARTAGCTGATTTGGGTTCCCCCACCTGCTGTTATGCCTCTGTGCTCTTCYGTGCTTGTGGAGATGAACCCTTGCTGGTCTGACTGGCCTCCTGTGACAGGTCTGCGAGTAGCGGGGGCAGGGTGCCAGGTTCCCYCATCTGCCATTGTCTCTCCAGGCTGTGGAGGGGAGCTTCTTATCACATAACCTAACAGTCTGTCTTGCAGTATCAGCACAGTGATAGTCAGCTCCCTCTTTGACACTRAAGAAGAATTCTGACAAGTACCCTTTATCTCTGCAGGATGTTTTAGGAGAGCAGATTTGAGGAAGAAAGATGGAGAGATGTCATGATTTTTCTCAAGCCCCTGTTGTCATGAGTACATTGTAAGGCTGCTGGCTATGAGATTACTAAGTGAACTCTCATTATTACTTTCTTCCTCTTAAGGTATAGTGGGAATTTTACCACCGTTTGCTCATGTTTTTATTCTGTAGGCTGTGACATATTGTAGTTACTAATATAAAAATGAAATTGTGTTTTTGTCAGATATTGTTACAATGACGTTTGTAGAGTTGTGTAGTTGCTCTCCAGAGTTGAACCATAGCAGAGGCATTGTTCCTCATTATAACYAGCAGTAGTCTGAACTTGTTTAGTCTGAATACTTCCAGGCCTACTTGGGCTACTGGACAGAGAAAATGATGCTAAATCTAGTTAGAAAGTATAGAATAAATGTGTTACATACTTTTTTTCAGTTACAGGTTGCAAGTGCATACAAAAGCCTAATTCCAGTTGGCGAACACCGAGTAAAATGTCTTATTTTAAACTGACTTTGTTTGTAACCTGTGATATCTCATTGCGGAACTATATTACTGTTATATTACTGTGGAAGGGAAATGGCATCATACTCCCAGTCTGCTTTCAGAGAGAATAAGAGTTTCTATTGCTTTTCAGTTTTTTGTTTTGTTTTAAACTATCCTGAATTGACAGGCATGTTTTGAGAACCTTTTCTAAATTGCTTTCCTCTGGACTCCAGCTGGRGGAATGCTTAATTTCAGCATGTCAATGTTTTATCAATAATGGAACTGAGGCAGCATAACAACTTCAAGGAAAAGGTTCAGGAGTACATGTTGCTTAGCTGCAGTTAGAGGAGAGATCAGTCAGTAAGAAATGGATCACAATTTTGATCCTGAATTTTTCTTCAGGCATGTAATTGTGGTTACTTATTACTTATTGTAATTACTTATCTGACTGTCAGAGAAAGTATTATCCCCCTAGTTTGTCTTCTGTGATTTTRTACTTCCAGGATCTCTCTGGTTTTGGGGGTCTTTCTCTTTTGACAGCCTTAATGTTAGTTCAGGTACACACAGAGAGAGTAAACTTYTATTGCCTTTCTTTGATGCTTATCCTGTAAAAAGGAGATGCTGAATCCTGAATGATGTCGATTTTCATCACCTTGAATACAAATGGTCAAGTCCTCTTTGTTGCTGTCGAGCCTGCTACAAATGTTACCCAAAGGCTGGAGTTGGCCCTCTGAATCTAATATTTCAGTAAGTTTGTGGGCTCTCCTTAAAGGATATTATACACCATTAAGAAAGTATTTCACACTGTTTSTTACTGTTAGCTGGTTCTGGAAGACTCTGGTGGGCAGAAAATTTATAGTTGTTTGTAAATGTTGCATTTTGTTGTAAATGTTATGTATTTTCATAATTAGTTTAGCTCAACCAATTAGCACTCTTCAGAATTTATCAGCAAAGGAAATCGAAATGTCTTGCACACACACCATAATAAAAAGTACGTTAAAATACATTTTATTACAGTCAACCTGTTGATTGCACTTACTTCAGCAAGTATGAGTTAGTTTAAGTTCCTTTTGGTTTTAAGGTAATATTTCCAGCATTGTTTCTCAGACAAAAGCAAGGTTAGGTAAGTGGATGTTTTTGTCATTGGCAGAGATTTCAGCAGGGACCATGTCTGAACCCGGGCTCAGTAAGGCAACCACGACCCTAATGGTTAGGAAAAGAGGGATCACTTTCTGAGGTTGAGAGTGCTACCTTTTCTACTGCCCTGACTGAGCTTTGAAGATTCCTCACTAACTTGAGCTTTACAAGCTATTCTTCTATTTAACAACAATTACTAGCATTCATTCATCTGTTTTTCTCTCACGGAAATAAGCAGAGAAATGAGCCATATCTCTTCAAAAAAAAAAAAAAAAAAGAAAGAAAGAAAAGAGAAGAGAAGAGAAGAGAAGAGAAGAGAAGAGAAGAGAAGAGAAGAGAAGAGAAGAGAAGAAAGGAGAGAAACAAACAAAACTACCCAAGTAGAGTTCCCATTGGGAGATATTTTCAGTAAGGTATACGTTACTGCAGTTTTCCCATATAAACCAACTTTATTTTTCTGAAATATTGATCTGTGGTCTCACATAATACATAAGATCAGAAATCTGTAGGGGAATAAGAACTCTTTCTTTCTAAATCTCTGACAAATTGTATTTATCTCTAATGGAGGCCTCTAATCACTACCATACTTGAATTAATATTTGAATACTTGACAATAACGACAGGTCTAAAATTGCATTGGAATTAATATGCAGATATGCATATTACTTCTCAGAAGTCTGTGAATTAAAGTTATAGATCAGTTTCCAAACAAGAAATTACTAAGAGTAGTCTGCCATCAAGACTGATAGAAATTGATATTTAGTATTGCCAGTGTTTTATTTCATGTTACTATGCTCTGAACTACTAAAACAATGTGGGTGTTAGCTAAAGGTAATTGTTTAATTTCAGGTGGATTTAACTGATTTGGTTAATGGAGCTTTGGTCTTGTTTATATTCCTCTTATTAGACTGTAATGGAGAACATTACTAAAATACTTTTTTAAAGTTTAAAAAAAAGCTTAATCACTTTATCTAATTTTAAGAAAAAAGAAAACACATAGCGCATAACAAAGCACATACGAAGATTTTAAGCACACAAGAAAATTCTAATTCTTCCTCTAGATCTCATCATTTGGGCTCTCCACATGGGATGTGATAATCAAAGATCCATATTATTCTATTTTTGGTATATAAAAAATGAGTCCTGAAAACTTCAGAAACTTAAATGAATTGTTATCATGGATGGTGTGACACTGTCACTAGTAAATCAAGGGATGGAAATTCTTTAAAATTCTTTAGAGCTTCTTTTTTGCCTAATAGTTCTAATTTTGCAATATAAATTAAAAGAAATAATCTGTATTTTATAAATGCATTGTAGTAGGTTAAGCAGTTAATAACTATATCGATACTGAAAAAAAAGGTTTTGACATTTGATTATTTTTTCATCTTTGCTAATACTTAAGTGTCATCATACACTGTCAAAAGCTAAAAAGCAAGTAACTGTTCTAGGAGTTAGGCTGTTCCATACCTGTCCTTTGCTACTACTGTCTTGAAAAACTCTGGTAGTACCCAGCAGCTAACACCCTTAAATTGCTTGCAGGCAGTGGTATGGCCCATTGCTAGGGATTTTTTCTGACAGCGATACAGAAAAACCTTTGATTCTTTTGTTTCATAGTCGTGCTTGTTTTGCAGCACTCATAACAAGAGTTTAAAATACAAATTACATGCAATTAATGTGTGTAAATGAAGACACAAAGCCAGAAGGCATGTCTATGACACTTCATACAAATGTTGTCGTAAATTATTCTAGGTTTGCATGTTTCCCACTGTCTTTTTTTTAACCTTGGAACATGATAAATTAAATCCTGAAATGGTGTATAGGGCATAGAATGTATTAACTGAGTATTATGCAGCACAGTCACTATTAATTACCATCCACAGTCAATCTGACTAATGTTATTTGTTCTCTGACTCAAATAAGTGCTGCTTAGGAGTTTGGTTTTTAGAAGTTTAAAATGTCAGGTCCTAAAATAGCTTAAATTGAAAATATAACTTTCATAGTTATCATTTTAAYACTTCTCAAAAGATATTTCTTTTTTACAAAAAAACAAATACATCATTAGGATTTGCAGCAACTCTCAGAAGAAATAAGCAGTCTGACAGCATTTAGTTGCACTACGAACAGCATAGAGAAATGATGCATGCTGACAACATAGTCATGCAATCACCCTTAATTYATATCAAAATTTATTTCTAAATTTGTTACATGCAGAAGTGTCAAAAGGAATGGAGTTTAGATTTATAGTTTTAAATTAAGAATGCTTGAGTGATTATCTCTTTTCATCTTCTACAAGAAGAGTACCTTCTCAACACTAATGTGTTGCTTTCCTTGCTTTGAAAAKATATTTCAGACTAGTAGCTGCACATGTTGCATAAAGTGAAACATTTCACACAGTAGCCACCAAATGGACATGGGAAATGTTACCTTTGCTGAGTGGGAAGTCAGATTTCTGAAAGAACAGAGAACCTTCTCATCCACGAGAAGAGAGTCCATGAGGTTCTGCTTGAGCTACAAGTTAGAACAGTTTAATGAGGCTTTTATGCCACTTTTTGTTCTATGCTTCAACTGAGATTGCTTTTTCCTATGCTTYTTGCTACAAAAAGTTCACGTGCACAGCTGGATTTTAGGATGTTTTGTTTCTTCTGAGAAGAATTGACGTAAAGAGCAGAGAATAATATAATCTACTACTACCCTCTGCTGCTCTTTCATGTGGGTGCTAACGATAGAAGGAACAAACTAGAAACAATCAAAGAAGACTTCAAGGTCCTAGGCATGGTGGTCAAGGGTCTGGGAGTCCAGGTGGTCTTTCCATCAGTCCTGCTGATTAGGGGGAGACATGSGAGGAGGAGTARGAAGATTTTCCAAATCAAAAACTGGCTACRCCACTGGTGTTGGCAACAGSGTTTTGGATTCTATGACCATGGAACATATGTTGAARACCAACAACTGGTGGGGAGAGAAGGGATTCACCTTACCAAGCGGGACACATTTGCCTTTGCAAACAGGTTAGCCAGCATAGTAAAGAGGGCTTTAAATTAGGTAGGAGCGGGGAGGGGGAGTGTCATAGAGACAGGGTAGACAACAAAACACAAGTTGGGTTGGGGCCTCCAAAGGGTGCAGCTGGGGATGTGYGTTTGGGACATGGCTATGGGGGACCTCYGTACACCYTTCCTGGGAAACCTGCCAACATGACTACCTCTTTGAAATGCGTGTACACCAATGCACACAGCATGGGGAACAAACAGGAGGAGCTGGAGATCTGTGTGCGATCGCAGGGCTGTGATCTCATTGCARTCACAGAGACATGGTGGGATAGCTCACATGACTGGAATGCTGTCATGGGTGGCTATGTGCTTTTTAGGAAAGACAGGCCAGGGAGGCGAGGTGGTGGAGTTGCTCTTTAYGTGAGAGAGCAACTGGAAGGCATCGAGCTCTGCCTAGGGGTGGAGGAAGAGGAGGCAGTTGAGAGCTTACAGGTAAAGTTCAAAGGGCAGGCTAACACGGAGGACACTGTTGTGGGTGTCTACTACAGGCCACCTGACCAGGAAGAGGAAGTTGATGAGGCCTTCTATAGACAGCTGGAGGTAGCCTCACGATCACAGGCCCTAGTTCTCATGGGGGACTTTAACCACCCTGACATCTGCTGGAAGGACTACAGAGCAAGGCACAAGCAGTCCAAGAGGCTCCTGCAATGCATTGATGATAACTTCWTGTCACAAATGGTGGAGGAGCCTACGAGGAAGGGTATCCTGCTGGATCTTGTCCTTACCAACAGAGAGGGACTGGTTAGAGATGTKAAGGCTGYGTGCAGCCTGGGCTGCAGTGACCACGAGATGGTGGAGTTCAGGATCCTGCAGGCAAGAAGTAAGGCAACAAGCAGGATTGCAACCCTGGACTTCAGGAGAGCGGACTTTGGGCTCTTCAGAGACCTAATTGGTGGAATCTCATTGGGTTAAGGCCCTAGAAGGAAGGGGGGTCCAGGAGAGCTGGCTAGTATTCAAACATCACTTCTTCCAAGCTCAAGAGCGGTGCATTCCTATGAGTAAGAGGTGCAGCAAAAGGGGCAGGAGACCTGCATGGGTGAGCAAGGARCTCCTGGTCAAATTCAATCAGAAGAAGAAAGTATACAGAATGTGGAAGAGGGGACAAGCTTTGGGAGAATTATAGGAATGCAGCCAGAGTATGTAGAGATGCAGTGGGGAAGGCTAAGGCCCAGCTGGAATTGAGTCTTGCAAGAGATGTTAAGGATAACAGGAAGGGCTTCTTCAAATACATCAGCAGCAAGAGGAGGACTAGGGAGAATGTGGGCCCGCTACTGAATGGGGCGGGGGCCTTGGTGACAAGGGATTCAGAGAAGGCAGACTTACTGCATGCCTTCTTTGCTTCAGTCTTCACTACTAAGGGGAGCCCTCAYGAATCCTGCAGCCTGGAYGTGAGAGAGAAAGTCTGGAGAAGGGAAGACTTTCCTTTGGTTGAGGAGGATAGGATTAGAGACCTTCTGGGCAGGCTAGACATCCACAAATCCCTGGGCCCTSATAGGATGCATCTGCAGGTACTGAGGGAGCTGGCGGATGTTGTTGCCAGGCCACTCTCCATCATCTTTGAAAGGTCCTGGAGAACTGGAGAGGTGCCTGAGGACTGGTAAGGCCTCATCTCGAGTACTGTGTCCAGTTCTGGGCTCCCCAGGACAAGAGAGACATGGAGCTACCGGAAGGAGTCCAGCATAGGGCTACAAAGATGATCAGAGGGCTGGAGCACCTGCCCTATGAGCAACGGCTGTGAGAGCTGGGCCTCTTCAGCCTGGGGAAGAGAAGACTGAGGGAGGGATCTTATCAATGTGTATAAGTACCTGAAGGGAGGGTGTCGAGGGGACGGGGACAAACTCTTTTCAGTTGTCCCATGTGACAGGACAAGAAGCAATGGGCAGAAAATGAAGCACAGGAAGTTCTGCCTGAATGTGAGGGGGAATTTCTTTACTGTGAGAGTGACAGAGCACTGGACCAGGTTGCCCAGAGAGGTTGTGGAGTCTCCTTCTCTGGAGATCTTCAAGGCCCGTCTGGATGCAACCCTGTCTACCATACTCTAGGTGACCCTGCTGAGCAGGGAGGTTGGACTAGCTGATCTCCAGAGGTCCCTTCCAACCTTACCAATTCTATGATTCTATGACTGTAAGAAAGTCAATGTCACTCCAGTCTTCAAGAAGGGCAAGAAAGAGGACCCAGGAAACTATAGGTCAGTTAGCCTCACCTCCATCCCTGGAAAGGTGATGGAACAGCTCATTCTGGATGTCATCTCCAGACATATGGAGGAAAAGAGGTGATCAGGAGTAGCCAGCATGGATTCACCAAGGGGAAATCCTGCTTAACCAATCTGATAGCCTTCTATGATGGAATGGAGCAGTGGACGTTGTGTACCTTGACTTCAGCAAGGCTTTTGACACTGTCTCCCATAACATAATCTCCTAGGCAAGCTCAGGAAGTGTGGGTTAGACGAGTGGACAGTGAGGTAGATTAAGAACTGGCTGAAAGGCAGAGCTCAGAGGATTGTCATCGGTGGCATGCAGTCYAGTTGGAGGCCTGTGGCTAGCGAAGTCCCCCAGGGCTCAGTACTGGGTCCCATCCYGTTCAACTTCTTTATCAGTGACCTGGAGGAGGGGACAGAGTGCCTCCTCAGCAAGTTTGCTGATGATACACCAAGCTGGGAGGAGTGGCTGACACACCAGGGGGCTGTGCTGCCATTCAGAGAGACCTGG
>NW_028186978.1:7173304-7174324 GCF_003343005.1 Rhea americana
AAAAGAATGAATATCACATATCTAGTGGAATATATTGATTGATTAGGAATGCCTGGGAAAAAGGCATATGACGATACTTTAATGAATGATACAGTTACTCTGATGTTCCATCACTTGTGAGAGATAGAAGAGGCATGCATTTACAGATATTAGTGACTCCCTATAAATAGTATCTGTAAATCATATTTCAAATTCTTTATTTTTGCAATAGACACAATGACTGGGATTTATTTTATTGCATTTGCAATACACTATCTATACTAAATGTTCATTGTTTCAGTAAAGGGATCAGCAGACTCATTAAATGTATTTGTTTTTGTTATACTTGATATCATTACAGTGAATACTTTACACTTCCAAAATACAACTTTTTCACTGTATTTCTGCTATTCCTTTAACCTGAAACATGTCACAACTTCGTATCTTCAAAATTGCTATCAGCTCCTTTTATAGGTACACGATCAAAATCAAATATGGGTTGATAACATGTTTTTGCCAGGAATAATTTCCTTTTGCACTAGTATAGTTTATTCCACTCTATTCTGTTATAGTAATCAGAGCYGTCTGAAACATACTTTTTTTAACGGAATTCTGTCCAAAAATATCTGCTATATACTTACTTTCACCTGCCCCAATCCAGAGCCACTTAAAAAATCTTGAGATCTTCAGACATAAAACTAATTGTAGTTCAGTAAACTACAGTTGAATTTAATGGACATAGAATTGCTAAGGGGAGGTTTGCTAGGAAATGAAAAGCTACTTAGAGATAAAGCTAGCCATTAAGTGTAACAGTTCATTTAGGAAATCCATATGCAGTTTCTCTGTCAATATTTTGGGGTAGGATTATATCTTCCATCTTTGTATATTCCACAAATAATGCTTATTATTTTGGCAGAACTGCTACATGGTCCTGTCATTTGAATATCATTATTCTGCAGTGAAGGATTCCAGAGTAATTTCAATCACATAGACACTGCATTATTTGGAATTATATTTTCAGAACTGAAAGCACCAAAAAAA
>NW_028186978.1:7174374-7219087 GCF_003343005.1 Rhea americana
CCACCCTAAAAGCTGATTGGATTCTTACTTATCTGCTTACTTTGGCAATGTTAGGTTAGCTGCAAGTTATTATGCCCTCTGAATGTTGCATGTAAGTTCTTGATTTCAATGGAAAGCCAAATTAGGACCAAAGATAAATATGTTATGGATAGTAGTCAGATCTATGTTGCACATTTAAGAAAGTGTATGAGGCACTTATTAATGATGAATTTGGCATATCCTATGACTTGGCATAATATATTGCTTATTTGTGTGAACTACCATACTAAAATTAAGATTGACTTATATACATATGTATTTATATATGAAGTTTCTTGGTGTCAAGAAACACCACTCATTCATTGCAATATATATATCTACATATGTATCTATATATATCCATACACACACACACACACACACAYRTATATATATGAACGCTTTCTAGTGAAGTCTTACTATGCTGACAGAATTTGAAATAATTTGTTGCTGGCAGTCAAGCATCAAAGCTTCTGATCCAATGCTATATCAAAGCTGGTTTTCCATGATACACTGAACATCCTGAAACTTTTAAGTTCAACCAAGCATAGACAAAGCACAAAAGCAGAAGCCTTGTCACTCAAGACTACCAATCATATGGAATAAATAAACTTTTAGAGCATTACTGAAGCTACCAGGAAAAAAATATCACCTATTCCATCATTATACCTCACCGTAGCACATTTTTGCTGAATTTCTTCTGCATTTGGATAATACAAGATTTTATTTTTCTACTAGTAGGAAAAGATTGCTCTAACATAGAATATAGCATCCAGATAAAACTACAAATTTATATTACAAAGAAACAGCTGAAATAGTCACTGAACTTGCTTGATGTTTTATGGGGGTTTCTATTTTGTTTTTCAGTGTAAATAACTCATAAGGTCTTTTTCAAGTATTTCCATATGTACCATCATAYATGAGAACAAAGTGATCTTTCATGAACTATGAAAGACGCTGTTGGGATCTGTGTTTTTCATTTGCAAATATTTACATCATAATTTCAGGAGCTAATCGCAATTTTCACATACCCCAATTTGCAAAGCAAGGTTCAATAACTGTGTCTATCATTYCAAAGGGGCTAATGTTTTTAATTTATAGTTGAACACATGAGAAGGTGGCAACTCATTCCCCATCAGAACTCTTCCACGTTGTGGTAATACCAACATGCATCAGACTTTTGCTCTGCTTCTTTTCATATTACTTCTCTTTGACATTGATTTTCATCACACATTGGTTAAGGTGACTAGTGATGTTCTACCATTAACAGTGTTGCATTTAATACACCACAAATGTTTCTTTAAACTAGTGTCTATGAAATTATATTCCATCGCCAAGTATTACCACGATGGTTATGCCATACCTTCTAAAAATAGATCTGACATTTATGATCGCCTCATTATTTTATAGCAAAGCTACTTCAAGGAAGTGGGAATTATAGTCTAGGCTTAATCAACTACTTTTTTTCCAACCACATTGAAAAATTACATATGTATTCTCTAAGACCCAATACTTCCTCTTCCATCATTACAGGTRTATTATGCTTGATTTGATCTGTATTTCTGACCTATGCCATAAACCATGTCACAGCTTCCACAGTGTTACTATTTATTTCAGATGAAGATTAATCTCTGACCTGTTCTTTTTATTTTTATTCTCTAAATTAGAATTTACCTTTAAAATATGTATTTCTGTAAATCATTATCACTTTCCCATTGCATTTAAACAAGATGGCTTGATAACATTTATATTCAGTCATAAATAGTGTCTAGGAATAGTTCTGCTGCTATATTGAYGGTCTCAACAAATTTGCTTCTTCTCCTTCCTGGAAATACTAATTTACTTCTTCCTGAGAAACATTTCCACTAATCATAGTCCATATTTAATTTCTAGACAGACATTTTTTTAAAAAGTCATATAAAGTTATGTTCTAGACTTCACCTTCTTCATTTCTGCTGAATGTTCAAGAGAATTTATCTGCATCATCTATTTCTTTCCTTATCTTGATTTGCAAGAAAAATATTGTTAAGAAAATATTTTGGGGAAAGGTAGTTCTATATTCCTGAATGAAGACAGTAAAATATAAAGGCTTTTTAAAAACAGTAGTAAGTGTCTCATGGTCAGGCCTCCCTGAAGTGAAGAAAAATACAAGCCTCCCTGAACAGAAAGGCCTAGGCTTTCCTATTCAACTCATTATATTAATGTCTCATCAGGCACATGTATTCTATCCTACTGTTTTTCCACAGATCAAAATTACTTCTCTGTACTCTTTTTGCCAGCTGTTCTCCATCTGGTTGGTGGAATCATTATAAGGAGTAAAATTTACCAACTTGTCAATTCTGTAAGGTTAATTTGATAGTCAGAGAAGAAGCTTGAGGGTTGAGTTGTTCACTAATTCAGAAGTATGGGAAGTATTTCTCCATGCCATCAAAACAAAATTATATCCTCCCATTTTTATTGAGGCTATTGAACACAATTGAAAAAGCAGTCTGAGGTTACTARCATACAAATATGCACAATACTCTTTCTTTCTAAATTAATAGTAATTTTTGCTAATGTATCAAGGATCAAATGTTTTCTGTTTTTTGTTTAATGCTATTAGTCACTTCCAAAAAATGTTTTTCTTTGAAGGCTGAGAAAACCTCTTTACTGAGATAGCTGAGTAATTTGGGGCTTTTTGTATAAATACAAATTCCATCTTTCCTACTTTTGACCAACCAACACATCCAGTTTGTTCGTTCCTCCATTCGCTTGGGAATGCCCCTAGTAATATACATATTTAGCTTCTATCTTTCAGCAAAAGGAACTTTTTCAGGAGTAACTTGCAGGACAGCTTCACCATATTGGTAAGAGCTACACATCCCTTAGAAAACATTCTTGTTTCCTTTCTCTGTTATTTTGACTCCTTTTTCCTCAAAAGAACCTACAGGTTCAGAAGACTTTGCATTACACAGTGCAATTATAAACTACATCCTTCCCAGGTTGTATTAACAAATACTTAATGAATAAAGTCCTAGACTGATTTTAGAGCTGTTTTTGACAGATAACCACAAAGATGAAATTAGGAGCCTGCTTGCCCAGGGCTGTTTCTATTTCCAGTGGAAAGAGACATGTATTCTGAAACGAGTATCAGATCTTAGGAGTTTATAAACGCTCTCTGAGAATATTTGCATCTCCACAGTACTACAGAGAATGCTTTGGGCAGCTGAATATCTAACTTAAGTGTCTCAGTTGAGTGTCAAAAATCTGGTTAGAGGAACTCAGACATACTCTATCTTTGGATAAAGTTTCCTTGACTGTAGTCAGATCTGTGTTTTACTTGTTTCTGTCTTTCAGTCCCTGGCCCTTGTTTTATATTGTTAAGTACCAACATCACTACCTCTTGTGTTACTCTGGTTCGTGCACCAATGTCAAATTTAAAATTAAGTTTTGTCTCACTTGCTTTTAGGCTATTCATCATCTTCTGCAACTTTATCTTGTTAAAAATTCTTCCAGATAGTGAAGTTACTGTCATTGACTTTACCTATGTGGTATATATTACACTGATAATATGGCACAGTGTAATCTTTAGAAATTCATTCACCATTTCCCCCAACCTGGAAATTCTCTTGGCTTTTTTGTGACTCTGGACTTTGGCTCTCAAGTCTCATGCCTTCCAAAAATTTAAACAATCACAATGATAGTATCAGGGCAGTGTCCTCTTTAGTGTGCTTCAATTTAAACTAGATTTAATGGACCTTAAAGTGACTTGAAATGGGCAGCATGATTGAAGGTATTTTCAAACTGGGACAGCTGTGCCTTGGATGAGGGGTTTTCTGTTGGCTGGTAAGTGAGGCCTCCTGTTCTGTTCCAACTGTTATGGCTGTTTGTCTACTTCACTCAATTCCTCTCCTGGCTAGGGTTTGAAGGCTGTTTGGCTGCCGATTCAGCAATCACGGTTGGCTTTTAGTATTGTAAGAAAAAATTACAACTTCTTCCAAGTTTTTGCTAGTGAAAACAACTGGATGATATTTGAAAAGGTGCACTCACCAGTGTCTTAAGTCTCATGGTACTTGGCAAACCTGTGTTTTTATTTAGAAAACCAAAGTATGAGGAAACAGACAGCCAGTCCAATGGGAAAAACTGAAAAGACTTCTCATTGATCAATTGCTTAAAGTGCCTTTTTGAGATATTTAGATAAGCAGAGCAAATAATTAATCTTCTTTTATTGTTATCCATTACTGAAAATCACAATCTCTCATTTTGCAAAAGCCAGATTAGAAACTGAAATGTGTTCGAGTTTTGGTAAGGGCATGTGCTGTTTGTCTTTATGCACAGTTGATTACTATGTTCATCATAACTACTTTTGGTGTACAAAAACGGATTTTTTTCCGAAAACATATTCTGTTATAATCTAATGACCAATTTGAGTAAAGCAAAAGAGACAGAGTGTTTTCAAATTCTGAAGTAAATACATTTCAGGGAGCTATAACTGATAAAGGAAGATACTAACTTAGCAGGCTGACATTTGTACACAACTAGAAGGTAAACAATATAAAATCTGCCTGACAATAGAACAGTGCTCATCAACTGCAAACCAAAACTTTTTCTTCTCTTCTTCTTTGAGAAGAAGAAAAAACTAAAATACATTACATCCAGTAGGAGAGTAAAGCTATAAAAGGAGTTGAAAGAACTGAGTTCCTAGAAGAAAAAACAAATAGCTCTTCATGGAAGCTGAAACGCAAATCAGTGATAACGTAGCAGAGAAATATGAGAGAGTTCAAAATAAGTTGGGGGACAAATTGCTTTGAGATATAGAAATCTCTCAGGGAAACAGAAAGACCATTTCTTCCAGTAAATTGATATAGTAAGCTAGACTCCAGAAAAATCACAGTCACTTAAAAATAGGACAGAGCTGAATTCGAACTAAACTAGAGACTGAGGATCCTAAAACCTCTTTGGAAAATCAAATAAATTGCACTGAATCCATTTTATGCAATGCATATTGTTCCCTTTGGAAATGAACTGCTTGTAAACCTCTGCTAACCTTCCAAAAAGAAAATGTTGGGTTGGGTTTTTTTTTGTTGTTGTTTTATTTTGAAAAGTCTCTTAGGACTAGTTCAAGAATATTACCTTCAAGAATCACTAACCAAGTTTATAGAATCATAGACCGATTTGTTAGGTTGACTGCAATTTATCACACTGAATTTGACTCACATTTTAAAATTATGTGACCATTGTAATGTTTTGTAATCATGACACAGAGATGCTGTCTGTTTTCTTGCGCTTCTGGAGATTGTCTGTTTAGTTACTTGTACAGCTAGACTGAAATGATGAAGCTACTGGGTTGCATATAGTAGATCTCTGCCTCAAGGATTATGTTAAACAGCAATCACATTCTGACTCACTAACAGAGGACTCTGAAGCCTCTTAAACTCTTATTGCAGTTAACCAGAATTTTGCCACTGCCTTTAAGGACAGAACAATTAGGTCAGTAAAAAATACTTCTTATGCTTCATGCAAGGACTGTAGTTTTATGAAAATTATAGTGCACGGCTAGCAAAGACAATGTGATTAGAGTTGAGGGAATTTAAGATGGCTTACCAAATTTAACTAGAAGTCTTACAATCATGGTAGGCATTTGCAAGTCATGTAAACMGTAGCTATTGCTATTAGAACTACTTGCAGACTAAATAGTGTTAAATTGTGAATAAAAATGTATGTGATTATCATAGCCTCAATAGCTCAGTTASAGTTATGTTCAGAAACATGCCTGAAAACTACCAAATAACATGCATTAAATGAAAGCATTGATTTTAATGAAAGGGCCTTAGGGCCCTTTAGTATATTTTAAAAAATACCAGTAGTGCATATTTATTTCAACATTGCTTAAATAGGAACAGTGTGTCATGAATTTTCAGGATAACTTTAAACTTTGGAAAAGTTAAAGAATGAACAAAAGCTACTAAGATGTTCTTTTATGTATATAGGAATCTAACAGAAGGACAGTCCCTTCATTATAATGTGTTTTTTCCTACCTACGTTGATTGCCTAAAATCTGACAGATTATGCTCATTACTATTATAAAGTTGCAGAGCAATTATTATCCCTGTTGTTTCATTTATGTTTTTAAAGAGCAGATATTCTGTTTATGCACATTGGGAGAGCAGATGGTGGCTTCTTTGCTATTTCAACTGACAGTAGGAATATTGGTAGTGCTAGTAAATACCAGGAAAAGAGAAATAAGAAACTAAGCTTTTGTAGTTGATTGAAATGTCAGTCTCAAATTAAAGAGGAGAGAAACCTTTAAAGAGGAGAGAAAACCCATACAGCATCTTCCAAAAGCTGCTTTAAGCAACAAATAAACAAACACTTATTCACTGTAAACATATTTCTTTGCTATACAAGCTAATCATCTATGGCTTGGTCAGGAAAGGGAATAAGGCACCTCAACTCAGACTCAAGGACCTGGAGGAAGTGATGGAGTGCACCCTCAAGTTTATAGGATGACACCAAACAGGCAAAACCAATTGACACTTTCAGCGATGGTGCTGCCATTCGGAAGACAGGCTGTCTAGACAGGCTGGAGGAATGGGCCACCAGGAACTTTATGAAATTCAACTAGGACAGATGCCAAGTCCTGCAATTAGGAAGGAAGAACCCTAGGTGACAACACAGGCTGGGGCCTGACTGGCTCGGGAGCAGCTCTGCTGAGGAGGCCCCAGGGGTGTTGGTAGATGGCAAGCTGGGCATAAGCCAGCAGTAAGCACTGGCAGCAACGAAGGCTGAGAGCCTCCTGACTTGTGCTAACAGGAGCACAACAGGAGGCTGAGGGAAGTGATTACCCCCTCTCCTCAGCACTTGTCAGACCACCACATCTAGAGTCCTGCATCCAGTTTTGGGCTTCACAATACAAGAAAGAGATCAATCAGCTGGTTTCTAGATACAGAATGGAACTCTAATTGAAATGACCCAAGATAAAAATAATYCTCATCCATTTCAGTTTCCTAGTTTACAGTAAGGCACAATAAATACTTTTATAGCGGTAGCTGGGGGAACAGTGAACTGTGGCATGAAGTTGAAACTTCTGTAATTGTTTTGATGCTGATCCTGTATCAGTGACATAAGTTTTCATTTTTCTAGACTGAGGATGGGCTGTATCTCAATTTTTATATTTCTAAGCTACTTAAGCTCCTTAATCAGCACTATGAACTACTGCCTCTGTCCCTGTCTCATTTTGAACACCTGGAATCCTCCTTGGTCATGCAGTATCAATTTCTTTCCAGCAAAACTCAGCAAAAGCTGGGGGGTTTTAAATAATTATATTTTCTTCCAATATTTCTGGTATTATATCCTATCATAAGGAGCCTCGGCCAACATGAGTTTCAATCCATAGCCCTGAATTTTTAACGGAGTAAGGAAGATAATAGAATATTCTCATCATTAAACTATGACTTCGGAACTGTTTTGGTGAGACTAAAGTCAGTCTTCTGTTTCCTTATGGAATACAGTTCCAGAAGCAATGGTCAAGAAGAACAGCCAATGTGATTAGTTCAAGAATTTATCAAGGGAAAAGAGAGAAAGCCTATTGTAACCACAAGGGTAGTAGCTTAGATAAGATCGCATCAGAATAAGATAGCAAATGGTGGGACAAAGAGGACTAAACATCCAGAAAACCAGAGCTCCTCTATTTTAGTGATGTTCTGTGTCTGTGGTCTTTCTTATTCTAAAATTAAGCACTTACTATTTGAGTGGTAGAATTTCCCATACAAAACTCTTAATACCAGTGCAGTGTGAGCACATTGCTTTTTTATTTATTTTAATACCAATGCTTAAAATTYAGGTATATCAAGTAATCTGTAGTAAATCTGGAACTGCTCTGTAATTTATGTTGGCCTAGAGACTGAGATGTTGTAATGTATGAATAAATTACTGAAGTTTAAGAGGAAGTTGACAGAAAAAAATGGTTTAGGATAAATCACACATCAGAAAATACATGAGAGTTATTAAAAGACCATGTAAGGGTAGAAAAAGGTCCTTGAATATAGGAGGTCAAACAAGCTTTCAAAAGAACGCTGCCACAAGTGAAGAAAGCATAATTGTCTAAGAGGCACATAGTGACACACCTGGTGTGCCTAGATTAGTATCAGAAGATAGTAAGCCTTAAGGTAAGATAGAAATTTATGGACTACTTTATATTTTAAAAAGTATCACTCTAAATATTCTGTTCCTATTGTTAAAAAACATTTTAAGAGTTTCATGCTCACAAAGAAATAAAACCTCAAGAGCTTGAACTCAGTCAGATTTACTGGATCACCACAGTGAATGCATAAAAAACTGTACCCTTAGGCCTGGTCTAGGATTTGTGAATTGTGAAATCAGTGTTGGGACTAAAAAGGCGTAAGGCCTGATACTGCAAGTGAGAAGAAAACAGCGTAATTGTGGCAAGGCTGAAACATATTTTCAGAGGGTTATAAATTAGATCTATGAATGCTTTAAAAACGTATGGTTTTGGGTACATTTCAGTGAACTAAAAATGTCATTTAAGTTAATATTTAGACTTTACAATATATGAGTCCTCTAGTTAARAAAGATCAGAATGAAATAATAATTCTAAATTATTTTGTGTTTCAAAGGCTTCTAATTGAACAATTCTTTTTCAGAAGTTTTAGAAGGTCATATTTTATAATCTACTAATTGACTTCCTCAATTTAATAGCCAGAATTTCTCACAATGGTGACTTTTAAACCAAGCAATAAGAAATATTTATGAAAAAAGGGTTATTGTGCTATATCCCCGCAGTAGCATTTAATAAAAAATGACACTAATTGCTTGATAATGGCTATATAAATTGCAATTGGAATTGCAAGGAAACAGCAGTAATTCTATTTTTCATAATTCAGAGCTCAGTAAATGCAGTCAATTTACAGCTGCTCTGTTTCTGAATAATGTCCCAAACATGCCTGTTAGTTTATGTCCAGTTGATACATCTGTGGTAGCATCATTTTAATTTTAAAACATAATATAGCAGATCCAACTCGTTCTGCTAAACTTAAGTCTGTCAGCATTTCCGTTTTAAACTCCTATTTACAGAAGTTTATAACTAAGCTGTAAAACTGTGCTCCAGTTTGAAACTTGGCATATGTTAGGCCTAAGTATTTTTTATAGAATTTAAAACACAATGGTTTAGCTATCTAACATAAARAAATGTAGTTCACCATTTTGGACTCTTCATTAGTATAAAAGGACTGAGGTGCTAAATGTAGTTTGGCAGAACTTTTGTCACTATACATTTACAATGTATTAATGACTCTACATGATTTTG
This sequence comes from Rhea americana, assembly GCF_003343005.1. Taxonomy (NCBI): domain Eukaryota; kingdom Metazoa; phylum Chordata; class Aves; order Rheiformes; family Rheidae; genus Rhea; species Rhea americana. The sequence goes on from NW_028186978.1 coordinate 7,183,697, forward strand.
GATATCTATTTCCACCTGTTGGAACAAAGTCTAAAACAAAGGTTTTTGATGTACTGTGGTCATTAAAAATCCCATGGTAAAGCCTGAAAAGGASATGTAGAAAAGAGCATTTAGGAACCCACGACCGGGAAGAACTAATTTAGCATTTTCACTTTCAGACGTTGTTAGGTARCCAGGAAACAAATGTTTAGATCAGAAGGGTCTAGTAGAGTATTTACTTTGTGTCTTTTGTACATCCTTACCCTTTCTTTTCTTCTAAACCTTTCTGAACTTTTGGTTCAAAAAGTCAGTGATAAAGTAAGAGAAAAGATCAAAGGTRTAACCAAATCTTAGGTCTATGTACAGGCACTGTTATATACAATGTGCAGATGACCGTAAGGTGATTCAAGGTTAGGTCCAAGCCTTGGACCTGAATGCTGTCCAAGCAGTGGAGAAGGGCTTTTTAGCTTGGTCTCACAATTCAGAAATAGGAGAAAATATTTACTGACTCTCTTTGTGGTTTCTGACTGAAGATAATTAGTTGGGCACTGAGACTAAGAGAAACCACTATGTAAGTTTGGGTTGGGAGAGTTGTTTATCTTCCAGAGAAGTTGAACAAAATTATAATTTCAGGCTTACTGATCAAAGAAATATCTTGTAGATCAAGAAATATCACAAAATATCTGTGTGCGTATTTTTTAAGTCAGGTCAAGTTCAGTTATTTTAGAAAATGTATTTTAGAACATTCATAAAAATCCATTATGAGGCAAAGTGGAAAAGCCACACTACCATTTAGGTAATGTTAATTGCAACTACATTTCACTTAAACTTCCTTTGACACATAAGAAATAGAGCTTTGGACACATGTTTCYAGATTATTTTACAATCTGTTTCATTAAACCGCATATGCAGTTTCTTTTTTTCAGAATTGCATAGAATCAATTATAGTTTTAAGAAAAAAACCCTCTCTTTAATTATATTGTTTTACCAAGAGCTTAACCCATTCCTATTCTATTTTCCATACTTTTCCCTTTTTTTTTTTTTTTTTTTTTTTTTTGGAAAATTGAGACAGGCATAATTCATTGAAAAACTCTATGTGAATTCTCTCTCAACATTTCTTTTTCTTGCTTTTTCCTCTTCTGCCTTTTTTCTGTCTTCTTTTTCTCCCTTACAAAATGTTTAGCAATGTAAAAAATGAGCGCTGCACTTCCATTTCTACATGATCGCACAGAGTCATATTCAGAGACGTACCACAACATCCTAACACCTGGCACTGCCATACCTAACTTCCAGGTACCTTTCACCCAGTAGAGAATCCACAATGCTGCCTTAAGCATCTATGTTTTTAAGTTCAGCAGAAGAGTGCAGAAGGTTTTAAGTCCTGCTCCTTTACTGCACTAGGACATCAACTTTGATTTAAGCACTTGTTTGACCTCAGTTTCATTTGCTAACTAAATTCTTAATTTGAGTGGGGTACTGTACTTACTGTTTTCTTTTAGAGGACAAATAGAACATATAAGCATACTCTGATATAATTGTTATTTAAGGTATAAACTCTAATTCTAGGACCTTGTTGTAATAAGAGGGACCTGAAATCACCTTAGAGATATCAACTCTTACCCAAGTAAGTCAGTATGTGCCAGTTCTAGTCAGTATGTTCCCAGTGCTAGTGTCAYTGAACCAGAAAGAAAATAAAAGGTAAGTAGCACAACTCTAAAGTTCAATAAGCACATATGCAAAGTTTTATATTGCAATCCCTTGTTAATGTACTTAAATCTCCTCTTTTTTCAGGTCCTCTTTTCCTCAGAACCTCTATTTGCTGTATGCCCACACCAGTGCACTACTATGCCAATTATTGCTTTAAAGCACTCCAGGCATGTTTTTCTTCCTCAGCTTGGTATATGTGTCCTGTTTGCATTCTACTTTAACCGTAGCACAGTTCTTCATCCCAATTATCTGGTATCATTCCTAATCTCTCCTTCAACCCATATGAAAGCTGATCTCTAACATTATCTTCTTTATTATTACTGATTTTGTCCATATTCCTATCTACCTTTCCATTCAATGCATTTTTATCTTCAAATACATCAGTTCAAGCTCTTCCTCACTTTGTACAATGTTATCCCTCATATTTCCAGATCTTCCCACCATTTACTTCTCTTATTTAAATGTCATCCTCCTCTTTCAGTTATGGATCTTTACCATCTGGAATAGACTTCCAGTTAAATGATGTGATCTAACTTTCCTTTTTTCAGTTGGACCCCAGCACTACTGCATGTTCCATAATCTGTTTTCTCACCTACAAGCTAGACTTCATGRTTTCCCTTAATGACAGCTCTCTCACTCTTGCCTGCTGTCTCTGAGTTCAGGTACTTATATTTCCTCTTTTCATGACTCAGACTTCAACTACTAGCAGACAGTGCAACTCGGATAACTTAGGATAAAAATGTTTCAGTTTTGCAATAGTAATTYAGGTCTTGTCCCCTCCCTAAATAGTCTAAGAGTATCCTATATGGTTCTCTGTCCGAAATATTCATCCTGTCCTCACTTGCATATCCCTTCAGGGCTGTATTGCCACCCTAACTGTTGACTCTCATTTAGTAACAAGAAGGCATCTCCTAGCTTCAATCCATCATATATCATGGCAGTGACAGGTGTTTCAAGTTGTCACCTAATTCAGTCCCTTACTTTACAGTAAAACTGTCAATTAATCTACTATCCTAATGTTTCGTATTCTGATTAATATAATTATACTTTGTTATAAATCAATCTGTTACCTGTTACTTGTATTTTCTTTGCAAGATGACTGAGACTGYATTTTTCCATTAGTGTTGTATCTGTACAGCACCTTAGCACAGAGTCCCTTCTCTGTGATGGTCCTGGCCCATTACAGAACATTCTAGGATTATGCAAACAACAGGAGCATTGGTCAGTTAACAAACATTAAATGTTTTCTGAGAAGCACTCTATCTCAAACTGCTCTTTTGTTTTCTTGCTTATTCTTCCTTAGAGTCTTTATTCAAACAAGCTCAATGTATTTGCACAGTAAACATCCCATAAACAGAATTACAATTCAGCTYGCCATCCATCACAGGTTCTCTGTTTCAGCTATATTTTCATCTATTTGCATTGAGTACTTGAATAAAAATAATGTTTTCAATTAGGTTTACATTTTTTCTTTGATTATGAATTTGATTATGAATTTAATTTGCATGTTCTTTTTTAGAATTAATCTTTGTCAAAATAAGGAAAACATACAGAAGGAAATAACTGTTCCGAATATTCATGTCTGCTAAAGCAGCTTTCTTCTACATTACCTGTTAGACGAAAAGTCGAGTATTTATTTATGATTTCCTTAACACCATGTAGCACTTCGCTCTTTTTCTTTCTCTTAAAGCAGTTTGACTTTCCTCTCTGACTTTAAGAAGGGAATAATACTATTTCACTTAATTTCTATTGGTAGAAAAGATCTAGGCAGGGGAGCCATTTTGATGATTTTCTCCATTGGGGGTTTTTGGATTTGTACCTATGGGGATCTTTGAAAGCACGTAGCAACATTTTAAGCTTCAAACCTTTTTCTCTAGTTTCCATGCTCTTTAAGTTTCACCATTTAAGCTTTAAATGTCAAAAGAAGTGATGTGAACTAACAGAGACAGCCAATGCATGGGGGAAAAAGTGAAAGACAGAGGCAGATATAGAGAAGTTAATCCTCAGAATTTCTGTAAGAGACTGCTGTACCAAACTTAACTCTTAATAGAATAGTGCTATATAATACAGTCAAGCACATATTCAGTTCTGTTGTCTGTGTTTTTACTAGAATAATGAAAAAAGTAACAATTTTAAATATCACTTTCTTTACACATTATTACTTTTCTAGAGACACATGGTGGGATAGCTCACGTGACTGGAATGCTGTTATGGATGGCTACCTGCTTTTTAGGAAAGACAGGCCAGGAAAGCAAGGTAGTGGTATTGCTCTTTATGTGGAAAACTAACTGGAATGTGTCGAGCGAGTGGATAAAGAGGAAGTCGAGAGCTTATGGATAAGGATTCAAGGGCAGGCTAACATGGATGACACTGCTGTGGGTGTTTACTACAGGCCACCTGATCAGTAAGAGGAAGTCAATGAGGCCTTCTACAGACAGCTGAAGTAGCTTCACCATCTGGTCTTCATGGGGGATTTCAACCACTCTGATACCTGCTGGAAGGACAACACAACTAGGCACAAACAGCTCAGGAGGTTCCTGCAGAGCACTGATGATAACTTTTTGACATGGATAGTGGAGGAGCCATCGAGGWGAGGTGTGCTGCTGGACCTTGTACTAACAAACAGAGAAGGACTGGTTGCAGATGTGAAGGTTGTGGGCAGCCTTGATTGCAGTGACCATGATCTGTCGGAATTCAAGATCCTGTGAAAAGGAAGCAGGGCAATACATAGGACCGCAACCCTGGACTTCAAGAGTGCAAACTTGGGCTTCTTCTGGGACCTACTTGGAGGAATTCCATGAATTTGGGCCCTAGAAGGAAGAGGGGGTCCAAGAGAGATGRTTAACATTCAAGTATCACTTCCTCCAAGCTCAAGAGCAGTGCATCCCTTTGAGTAAGATGTCAAGCAAAGTGGGTAGTAGACCTCCATGGATAAGCAATGAGTTCCTGGCAAAACAGAAGAAGCAAGCACACAGAATGTGGAAGAATGGACAGGCCACTTGGGAGGAATATAGCAACATTGTCAGAGTACACGAGGAGGAAGGCTAAAGCCCATCTGGAATTAAATCTGGCAAGAGATGTCAAGGACAACAAAAAGGGCTTCTTCAAATACATCAATAGCAAAAGGAAGACTGAGGAAGGTGTGTGCCTGCTGCTGAATGGGATGGATATTGTGGTGACGAAGGACACAGAGAAGGCCGTGTTACCGAATGCCTTCTTTGCTTCAGTCTTTACTGCTAAGGCCAGCCCTCAGGAATCCTAGACCCTGCAGACAAGAGAGAAAGTCTGGAGAAAGGAACACTTGCTCTTGGTTGAGGAGACACAGGTTAGAGATCTTTCAGGCAAGCTGGGCATCCACAAATTCATGGGCTCTGATGGGATGCACCCACAAGTACTGAGGGAGCTGGTGGATGTTATTGCTAGGCTACTCTGCACCATCTTTGAAAGGTCTTGTAAAACAGGAGAGGTGCCTGAAGACTGGAAAATATTTCTTAAAATCATACAAAAGCTCAATAACTCTTTGTGGATGCTTCTGATGAATAGATGTTTTAAGAAATAAGCAATTTCATTGTTGAAGCACAATGTCAAAACAGATTAACTTCTTGCAAAGTAGCAATATTGTTATTTTTAGAAACTGAAATATAGCTTGATCTTTTATCATAGGAAGCATAAAAACTTATAATATGCTTAASTTAGTTACTTCAGAGTCCAAAGAATAATGTCTATTAAACTCATATATATGCTTAAATACAATTATAATGAAGTTTTAGGTAATCTTTTCATAAGAATCACGAATCACAGAATGGTTGAGGTTGGAAGGGATCTCTGAAGATCACCTCCACAGGTGCAGGACTTTGCATTTAGCTTTCCTGAGCTTCATGAGATTCTCATTGGCCCATTTCTCCAGCCTATCCTGGTCCCCCCAAATGGCAGCAGAGCCATCTGTTGTATCAACCACTTCTATTAGTTTTGTATCATCTGCAAACTTGCTGAGCRTGCACTCTGTCCCACCATCCAGGTCAATGATGAASGTATTAATCAGTATCAGCCCCTGTATCAACCCTTGSGGTACAGCACCAGTGACTGATCTCCTGTTGGACTTTGTGCTGCTATCTCAATCTTTTTAGCCCAGAAGTTGAGCCTTCAGCCCACGCCATTATCTRTTTACTAAGCCCAAACTTCACTCATCTGTCCATGAGGATGTTATGGGAGACTACATGAAGTCTGTTTTACATTCCATGCTTACCCTGCATGGAATCCGTAGGATATGCTCTATTTTTTTCTGGTAATAAAACTTGAGAAGTCCAAATTACTCTGTTATGTCCGTTCAGTGCAATGCTTGYCTGAGATATATGTGGCCAAACCACTTTCAACATTTTAACATGTATTTTACTATGTATTAAATAGTTCAATTTTCTCAAATTGGATAGCTAGTTTGGACAGTGGAGAAGAAGAACCTGAATCTTGGACTTTTTCAGGTGTCATTTTTTATTTTGGTTTTGAGACTGCCATAGCTGCTATAATTAAAAACAAAACCAAAACTAAACCAGCAAAACTGTCTGCCTAATAAGAGAGGCTTGCTTTTTCTTTCACTTGCATTTTGATTTTTGCTTGGTGTTGAATATGCCATCAAAGGAATCACTGAAAGCTAGAGGGTTTCTGMATATTCATCAAATGCACTCCAGGTAGTGATTTTACATTTCCAAGGAGATAGACCTCATTATATAAAAGGTCCATTTCTTCTTCAGCTTCCATCAGAGCAATATTTAAGGTTGTTCTTCAGATCTTAAAGTCTCTATTGTAGAAGTGATCAAACAAACCTTTTAAGCATGCACACAATTAAGTGCCATTTATTCTAACAGAAACATCTTTTCTTTAAAAACTTTAGTCCTCAGACATCAGATTAGTATTCATCGAGTTTCACCAGATGATTTTATATTGGTTTGATTTGTAAAGCATCTTCAGTAATTAACAAACACATGACTGTRTTGGCACAGGCGGCAAGTCCTGGCAGCAGGACTGCGCAGGCGCGCTATGGGCGAGTACACTGCGAGCCACCCTGCGCCGGCCGCAGCCGGTTCCAGCCGGTTCCAGCCGGCTCCGACACGCCGGGACCAGGCTGGCGCGCGGGAAGCCGCAGCCGGGCCGGGGAGCGGCAGGCGGCGCTGCGCAGGCGCCTGTGGCAACGTGCGGCCGCGGGCGGGCGCGCCGGTGAGGTGCTTGGAGGAGCCGAAGAGGGGCGGAAGTATCAGGGGAGTTTGCTGAGGCGGCGGCTGGAGGAGCGCTCAGGGGAAGGGGCGATGCATGCTGGGGCAGGGGCACCCCTAGGGGACTGCGGTCCGTGAGGGAGCCACGGTGGAGCAGAGGAATGAGTAAGGAGCATCAAAAGTGTAAGAAGCAGAAGCGGCAGAAAGAAACTGCTGCGCGCCGACCCCAACCCGTCACCTCAGCGAAGTGGTTGGGAGGGACTGAGTGCGTCGTGCAGCAGAACCAGGAATGTGGGGGGGAGGTGTTGGGCTGAAGTTGAGCCTGGGGAAATGGAGAAAAGGAGTTTCGGTAATTGTTTGATTGTCGACTTTATATTTAAATACCCGAGTCAGTAATTAAAAGTTCTCGTTAACTGGCAATAAATTAAATTATCAGGTCGACTTCTTTTTTTTTTTTGGCGGGGGGGGAACGGGGCAGTGACACTGATTGGTAACAGAYTTTATAGGCCAAGATGTTTTGCTGTATACTGATATTTTCCGTGGCTAATGGACAACAGGCTTGCTAATACCTTGTTCTGCCTTTATCTCTTTGTTTTTTTATCTTTCAGTATGTTTCTATGGAAAACTATAATTTCAAGGYATGACTGGTAACATCCCATTATCATTTTAGGTATATAACCTCTCTGAAAGCTGTAAAAACGCAACACTTAGGGTTTTCAAAGAACTCTTAGGGTTTTTGTAACTAAATTTTGAAAATACATAGGGAAGTAAAACTGTAACTCTTGGACTGTAATTTTCCAATTTTCAGTTGTCATTAGAGACTAAAATAAGGACTTATTTGGGTGGTATTAATAATGTGCCAGTTTGTTGGTTTTTGTGTAATTTTGTATGGTGTTGGTATTTAGGAGTTGAAAGTATGACTATGTTAGAAATACCTTTCTAGTGGAATATTGAATTGTATTAGCTGCCTGCTAATGTAATTTCAATTGACGTTAAATATATATCTTCTTTTTTTTTTTCCTTTCAGAGATGCATACATTTGGTACATACTCTTTCCATCAGATCATTCTGGAAGGATGTCTCTTGGAGTAAATCTTCTGATGTTGAACTTGATCTAATCTCAGAGTTCTTTAACTGTTAMCTGCCTTACCATGTGGGAAAACCTGCTTCCAGTAGCTTTTAAAGACACAGTTATTCCTTAGTACGTATAGAAAATGCAAGTGGATAAACCTAGTAATGCACAAGCATATGATGTGCTGTGGTCATCACTACTGAGTAAGTGCTGGGTGGGAGAAAATTTCAATTAGAAAATAAGTAGGATTTTGCTGACAATGGGATGTCTGCCTCCCCCCAGATTTTGAGATGCTGTGTTCATCTAAAGCAGTCTTATTTTACTAGAAATTTTGGGTTTAATAAGCCAGTATGCTTTGATGTAAAAATACATTGTAAAAAAACTCACCTCTGTTACTGATTTGTTGTCTGTTGCCCAATCTCCTTGATCTCTGTYTTAGCATGTTCGCTCACCACCTCTAATGGCTTCTTCTGTGTCAGACCTTTGGAGAAAAGGCTGTTGTGTATTACGGTATCGTGCAGTAGCTGTGGTCCACTGCAGTGATGGGATTACCATAGTTGAATTGCTAAATATTTTAGCACTAGAAGAAATGTGGATAAATAACAAAGTATATGATCTAAAGGAACCTAAAGTGGAGCAACTGAAGTTCCCAAATCCAATTAAATTCAACSTTAAAGTGTTGATTGCAACTTTAAGGCAGATGAGTAACATGATAAAACATTTTCTTTTGTAAGACAATTTCAGGAAACTAAAAAGGCCATCAYAATAATTTAAACATGTTTAAGTGTAATTGAGAACAAAAGCAAGAAAACTTGTTTTAGCAAGATAGATTGCTAGTAGCCTGCCTGAAAAGTCAGCTTGACAATAAGATACCTGCCATACATTTCAATTTGATCTCATAAAGACAAGTAAACCAAAATCACCAGCTCAGCAGAGATCACCACATTCTGCAAGTTCATTTATACAGAACACAATATACAAAAAGATAACGCGGGTAGACTAACTGTTCACACTAAGTTTTTAAACAGTTCTTTCCATTGCTAGTCAGATCAGAAGAACTCACTTGTTACGTGGGTATTCACAGGTGACAACCTGGTTTASGGTTCATACCTATGCATGCAGAATATAGGAACAGATCCTACTMTTAAATCTCCCCATCAAGTATTACAGAAAAAGATGATCTCTTTCAAAACACAGAGATACTGATGCAGAACAATTGCATGCTTTATAATACTAACAAAAATTTTGGAATGTGACAGGCATATATTATTCGAGTTTAAGTAAATCAGTCATCACCAGCTGGAAGAAACGATTTGGGGAGATAATATCTTGCAAATAAAGGGAAGTTAGGATGCTTAAATCACTATAGAGAACCTAACTAGATGCTATTGTTAYTGCTAATGTGCTTGCACCAAAGTGGCTGATAGTGATTTAGATAAATGTGAAACTTGTTCCAAGAACAAATCATTGCTGTTCTTGATATGGTCATAATGTGACCAGCACTTTATTTTGGCCACATAATAGATTCTTACTGTTGTACCTCTAAAACTTCTGTGTGGCAAAATGTATGSACATTGTCTGTTTTCCTAAACCTTGAGTGGTGGTCTGTTTCTGCTGCAGTTCATGGTTAAATGGATACTGCATTGGTAAGAGCAGAGTTAGTCCTATGGGTTCATTATCATAGTGTGTGATAACATGGTCATTGTATTACCTTTCGGAATATTCTGAGCTGATAATTATAATGGACAGTATATGTAACACATTATCCTCAGTCCTACAGGAAAAGTATTGATGGTAAAAATTACAGTAGAAAGAAATTTTTATATTACTTTCATTGGGTGAGAAAGGCAGTTGCTTACATGTGAATACTTGTGTCCTGTGGATGCTTCTTTAACCTGTCTGTGTTGAATCATCCCATGTAATGGATCAACCATGTAATGCTACTATTCTACTTAAGACGTCAGTTAAAATCTATCATACTTCAGGTGTCAATCACATACATAATTTATACTTTTGCTCAGTTTTAAATTCCTGCCATGTGTATTTTGTTAAAAATTACCCTCAGAGATCAATTTCTTGTTTACTGGATATGTGTTCTTTTCTCTTCCTGAATACCTTCATTTTCTTTGTTTCCTTAGACATTTTTCTACAGTTATCCTCTGATTTATCTTTGCGTCTTGCTAAGGGTAATAGTGCACTGCCATCCTCTGTGGCTCACCTTGAAGAAAAAGGGTAASACCTGAGACAGGGCTTGTGTCTTTGTTCAGATGATGAGAACAATTTTATTCTGCCCTAAGAAAGCATTTTACTGACATTGGATGGCTAGGAAAAGCTGCTACAGACTGCTAAAGAATGCTACTGTGTTAACATCAGGCATACTGAAATACTGCATTTGAGAAGCATAGCTTTGATTGAACTACTCTTCCCCAGTTTTGTAAAGAAACAGAGAGAAGACTGCCTATTGGCACGATGCACAATTGAAAATGTCAAGAGGTATATTGACAACTCAGAGTAAAATTCAATGTTTTTATAACCTAGAGTTTAATTCAAAACTTTGATTAAAAATGAATAGTGCTTAGAAAATATAGGTGGCATTTATTTCAATATTAATTAATAAGTGTGTTTCTCCTATCTGGCTCATCCCTGCCTTATGGGCTTTTATCATTGCACATATTCCCGTTGATACATGTTGTCAACAAAAGAGGGGAGAAACAGGAGCAAATGAAAGAATGTATATTTTTCATCTAGTCAGGAGGTAACTGAAGTTATGGTACAAATGTGGGGTTTTTGTTTTAAAATGTGGCTGTGGGTGACTCTCAGGAGTAATGCTTCATACCTGAGATTTTTCAGGAAGTGAACAATATGTTTTATCTGCATATTTTTTTATTATACGTATTTTTAACCTATTACAACTTCTATTGTGTTTTCAGAGTTTCAGCCAAAACTTAAAAGTATGACTGATGCTTTTTTTTGTAGTCAGTTAGAATGCAGAGAATATTCAGCAACTACTTAAATTAACATTTGCACTGTTAAATAATATTTAACATAACATTGTCCTGTGGTATATAATATAAAACAGATATAACATACCAAACTCCATGAAGTTAAAATTATCTTACTAATTAAAATAAGTTAGGTCTCAATAAGAAGTTAAAATTAACTTACTTAACGCTGTGAAGTTAAAATTAGTTGTAATTAAAATAAAATAGGATGTAGAGGACCCTATAATGTCTCTATCGTTTTACTGATAAAATAATGGTAGGGCATGTTTTTGTTCAGGAGAGTGACTCTGAACTATCTTGTTAAAATAGCTACTTCCCACAATAAGTACTTTTGCCTTGTTTTGGCTATAACCGTTAGTTACAGAGTTAGGCATTTTTCTAGTATAGACAAAGCATGAGAGCTTGCGTAACGAAAACTCCTACTAATTTCTATAGGATGTTTGTTTATGGTAAGAATGATATAAAAACTAAGAACAAGATTATGCAGTGTCGCAAATTCCAGAACTGAAGAAGTCTGATTGCACTGATTTAGGTAAGATTTATGTACCTGAATATTTGAGTGGGATATTTGCCTCCTAGGAACAGTCATAGCTTTTGTGAAACTTTTTTTTTAGAAATGGAAAATAGTAAAGATTTTTGGTAATAAATGTATCCCTGTTACGATTTTCATTTTTGAAATTACTTGCAAAATATGTCAGTATTTTACTAATCATCATGAGCATAACCACATGACTATTTTTAAGCAGATTGAATTAGGGCCTCCCTTTTTTGATACAGTTTGTATTATGATTTTGTAATAAAGTACAATATGTTAATGCAAGCTTTCGTCCAGTAAAATGGTAGTAATTAAAGAAACAATGACTTACTCAAATTATACAAATCTTTAAATCACTTTTAAAGGGACTTTAAGCAATTTTTAAARCACAGCACTATCTTTCAGAAATTAAATAACTCTTAAGTATACTTTAAAAAGCTGAGTTACCTGTTGTACTCTTTCTTCTCCATAGATTTCAAATTTAATTTCAGTTTGATTCCTCTCTTCTAAATCTGCAATATTTTGTCAAAAGTTTACACTACTGCATCATATACAAGAGTGTCTGTTACGGGGGAAGAAAAAGGAAGTTGGAGGAAGATGTCTGTGATCTCAACTAATCGGAAGCCAAGTATTAAAGAACTTAAATTATTCATAGGATTTTAGTGGATGTGGACTATCTAAATGAGAATATGGCATATTTCTGTAGTTCATAATTTTCATAATGAATGCTCCTCTTAAATGTGCTTTATAACACCTTTTTTTCTTTGCATTTCTTATTCCTCTAGAGTATTAGTGTTTACTTTGTTATGCTTTAAAAAATATATATAGCTCTTCTTTTTGTAACCTTGCAAAGCTACATTGATAATAATTATTTACTCAAGATATAAAACATAAGGTGACTTCAAAATAGACCATCCTCCATTCCTAGGGCAGTGAACTTAAAACAACAAACGCTTGTATCTTCTTAAGAAAGTTTTTGTTCAGTGTTTCGTCTAAATTCTAGTTTGGGGTCTGATCAACAACATAAAGATTAGAGCTTCGTAAGTTCCCAAAATATCATGCACTGAACATAGTGAGCATAGTTGGCATTTGGGGAAAAAGGAAAACCATATGACTTGGCAAAAGCTGTCAGAGTATGATGCTTTTGCTGCCTGTGAGCAGAACTAAGTTTGGATCCCATATCAGAAAAGAGATACTCAATTAGATAATGAGCATCCTTATTTCTTCTTAAAATCAGACTGTTGAAGAAGACCGCAAGCCTAAAGATGTTTCTCATGGGTACCATGAAATTATATTAACAAGCTATATAACATCTTTATATAGTCACAAGTTACAGGTAAACTAGTAATTTTCTTAGAGCTCAACACGTACACTTACCTCTTTCTGTCCGTTTGTTGGTTCATATAGGAAAACTTGGTGTTTATTTCCTAAAGGGGGGGTGCGGTGGCAAAACCCTTCTTTGCTTTTAGTTCAGCAAAATTGTTTTTAATTGATCCTCTGCTTAGATTACTTTCTTCCCAGATTTCATATCTGCTGGTCTCAAATGACCTTGTTTATGATTTCTGGTCTTCTGACTGGAAATGACTTCTAACAGGTGGTTACCAGTCCTATGACTAATGTAGGAAGAACTTCACCAGTCATCAAAGATCTGTTAAAACTTTTGTTACTGATCTTTGGATCTTATGCTCCATGTGCTCTAATGCAATTTTCGTAAGCATTGATCTGCTCTTTCTTTTCTAACTTCGTTCCCATGTAAAAAACTTCCTGAATCCCAGTCTGATTAAATACTTTTGTTACATTAATGTTTTTTATAATTCTGACTTTTCACAATCCTTCTCGGGGAAAAAAACTCTCCTGTAGCTTTTAAATAATTTGACTGGGACATTTTCTGTGTAGAACAGAATCCTGAAACCAGGATGTTGCTAGTTCTTACTAGGAAATGTAACTTTTTGAAGAAACATATTCCAACCATTTGTGATCCAAAGATTTCCCGTTCTAGTGTTTTCTATATACTTAGTAACCCTCAATGGATTTCTGTTCCATTAGTTTTGTGTGTGTGCAAAGAAACACTGTCATCCACAATATCTTCCGAAATTGAATTCCACAACTTAACTAAAAGCTGTATGAGTCTCCTCCTTTTCCTCTCTCCGCTTTTTTTGAATCTGCTGCTTACATGTTTCATTCAATAGCTTTTTGTTTTTTACTGAAGAGACAGTGATTAATTACTGTTTTCATGGTTTGTATTTTACAGATGTCTGTCATATCCCATTCTCCACTTCCAAACCCCTAGTTAYTCTCTTCTTGAGACTGAAGCATCCAAGCTTACTTAGTTCTCTCTGTGGAATCTCCAATAGAATTTACTGCATGCTGAAGCAAGGTATAACTAAAGCACTTAGTAAAAGTTTGTTCATAGCTGAGTTGCTTCAAGAGACTAAGATGGGGATAATAGATCTCTGAAATCAAAACGTATAATATAGCTCATTTGCAGAGGAACACTAAACTAAGTTCTTGGGTATAAAACTATCAGTTCCTTCTAGATGAAGAACTGGTATGTTCATTAGTGTCTCTTTGGAGCTTTTTTGAGATATGTAATTTTTAGAAGACATTAATCTGTTACTTTGAGAAAAGATTCAGTTTCCCTAAATGGAAATTACTGAAAGTAAGTGGATTTAGTGTATTTACAGAGAATGTTAATGTACTGTGAGCAATGAGAGAAACAATCTTCTGAAAAAAACAGTAAAATCTGAGATTTTCAGTACAATGAATGAAAAGAACAAGGGCTCTAACAGGATGTAAAAATCTGAATTCTTGAGGATTGGGTGATGTGAACATGCACATTTTTTGTTCAGATACTTCCAGTAACTTTATTCTGGTTTTATCCTTTAATCTACTGAAAATGTCCTATGAGCCCTGCCATAAGAAAACTGTTATCCATGTAGAGCTTGACTTACAAATACCAAACATGGAACTCTTGTTTTTAGTGCGAGGGATAAAAATTCTCTGATACAGCCTATTGTTATGTTCCCCTATGGCACAAACTTCTAGCACTTCTTCTCTCTCCTTTCTATACATAGAGCATATTTGAACTTTATGCTCCAGGGATTGCAGGCTATCTAATACCTTAATTGAGACTCAAATAATTTAGAACAATGTTAGGACCAAACTGTTCATTTTTTTTTCCAGATTGAAAGGATTTGTGAGGCTATTTCTTCATTAATCAAGATGCTGCTTTGAACAAAGCTTAGTCTCTTAGCTTATAACTTCTGAGTTTTCTTCATCTGTAATGAGAAAGAGACATTTACTGTTAGTTCCTGTTACATACAATGGATGTATTTAGTAATACGTAAAGACCTCATTTTCTGAGGGTTATTGGTCAGAGATGTTAGTTACTATAACTGTGTCCTCTTTGGAGGTTTGAGGACTATTGGTGAGGTGCATTTACAGAGCTATGGAGAAAGAACCAAGAGTATTTTTTTTGATGTTATGTCAGAAAAGCTGTTCTTTTTTGTAGCAGTGGGACAGCTTCTGAGATTAGCATGCGAAGAAAGTGAGCCGTAGGATACAGAGGTAATTGGAAATAAAGAATTTGCCTATTAGACTTCCATTTAACTTGATAGACTAACAAAAATTACTGTTTAAGGACTGCAAAATGAAACCTTATGTATTCTAGGTTTAGTTGAGAGCACCATTGTGTTAAGTATAGTTAAGAGTGGTTCTTCTTAAATAAGAAGCTACTTGTTAATTTATCGGTAAATTAACATGCCATCACTAGACTAGAACAAGCTCTTCCTTTTCAATCTTTCTGAGCATTATTTTTAGAGACTAACTGCGATATGCTTTATTAAGAAAGCCAAAAGTTGATTACCTTTCCTTTTATGTACCTGGCTGTACACACAGCAAGAAGCTTGCTCAGGCTTTCTAACATTTTGCAGTAAAAGTGGCCTCACTAACTCCTGCAAGTGTCTGTMCACACAGAAAACTCTACACACACATGTACTTACCAAAACACATTTTATGAGACTGAAGTTGGTCTTCACAAAGATACTTCTAGTGTAAAGTACAGAGAAAAAAAGAGCAGTGCAAGAGACCAGTGTCCCATCACTGTGAAAGGCAAGACCTGGGGATCCTGGAGTATCATAGGACCTGTTAATGTGAGAATCAGAGTTTTATGTTAGACTTGTAAATGAAAAACATAATGTACTCCGTATTAGCAGTACACTTTTATTAAACAAAAAATTAGAGTTGCAGTTCTAATTCAAAATATAGCCTAGTGATCTTGTTAATACTTGCTTATTCAATTGTGAGACAATATGTAGTATGTAGCTTTACATGTTAGATTTTAGTAGTGATCATGTGTTATGAATGAAATGGTATTTACCAAAGAAGACACAACTTGAAATGGAGAAGAGCTTAGACTTGGGTCAGAGGGAGAAGGAATAGCAGCACCAGATAATGAAGCTAGAAGTTGCTGTATTAACATGTTTGTCTGAAATTGAGACAGCTAGTTTCAACTGTTAGCTTTATTCCCATCAGTAAAATGAACTGAGTTCAGGGCCCAGTGGTAAAGCCACTGGCTATTCTAAGAAGGAAAATGCTCCATAGTTTTAATCAACAGCTTGGTTTGGACTTAGAGGTGCCCACATTGATTTTTCTTCATCTTCATACATTCATGCCTGGGGCCTCAGTTTCATGTGCTCCGGTTCAATTGAATGACTGCATGCTAATYGTTCGTACCACTGGTCAGTATTCTCCTTCTGCCTCATGCACCCCCTGCCTGGAGGAACAGGAAAGGTAAGCAGCTGCAGAGCTTCCCAGGGCAGCTGAGGACTAACTGAAGTTCGACAGACTGCCTATAGATCAGACCATTAAGTAACTCTACATTTGCTCCTGAAGCCCTAGGTTTGTGCTTTACGCATGCAAAATTGCCATTTCTTCTTAGCGTAGACAGAAATGATCTCCTCTTTCCCCATTCCRTTTCTCAAATGAAATACAACCAAGCAACTCCTTTTTACTTCCCGTGAAGAAATAGCTTTTGGGATGTAAATCAAACAAGAAATATTTTCATAACTTAAAAGTAGGGGATAAAATAGTGCAACTGTGGAAAAAAATATAAATGGAAGCTATTTTTAAGCACAAAGATTAGACCATTATCCACAAGTATAAAAAATCTCACTTAGGCAATAGAGTATGTACTAGAAATGCAGTTAAGTCTTGGAAAGGAATAGAGGAGGTTTGGAGGCGCTTAAGTACTATTTAAATTAATTCTCCATTGAGAGTAACAGATACATAGTTCTTCAAATAGGAAAAAAAATACATCCATATTTTTGGAGGAAAATTAATAGTAGGAAAAAAATCTATCTTTACTGCAGCCTTCTTTCAGGGCCACCTGAGATTTCCAGTCTTTGTTCTTTTTTTGCCTATGTCTACCATTATTATTATTAAATATACTTTAACTTAGTCAGTTTCATGGTAGCAAAAACTTTATAGTTTAAACTAAATCTGTGTTAAGAAATGAATTGCTCTTACCCAGAGCAACTGATCAGAACGTCTTTCCTACAGAGCCAAATGAAAATTACCTTTTTTCCCAATGTGTTTGAGTCCACAGTTTTAAGTGTTCCAGTAATATGAAGGGAGAATTGGACTTGGCTTCTCTCAGAGGAACAGCAGTCAGCAAAAGCCGGTTAGTCCTCTTAGCCTGAGGAATGTGTGTCTCTAACAGATTGCCAGGAAAGATTAACTGCTGCAGGTAGCCCAGCTGCTGGTTCAAACAATTTTGATCTTTTTATATCTTGTGCTCATTCTGTTTCCACATGGAATTGGTCTGCTTGTTATGGAGAGCTGCAGGTAGCACAGCTGCTGGTTCGAAAGAGTCTGGTCCCCTTATATCTTCTGTGCATTGTTTCTATATAGAACTAGCCCAGTTGTTTTGGAGAGCCCCAAGGAAACCATTTTATAAAATAGTTTGCTAACCTTTTCAAGGAGTGAAATACGCTCTCTCTTTTTTTATCTTTGTAGTGGAAAAGCTTTTTATTCAAAACCAGTATTTACTGTAGTTTCTTTGCATAATTTTCCTAAGAGAGTAAAAAAAAAAAAAAAAAAAATTTAAAAAGTTGGATTAGGAAAACTATAAAAATCCCAATGCTTAACCATTTCTCAGTACACACAGAGTACATACCATTTCAGGTTTTCAGTAGTCCCTAAAGGTGGGATGCATTTCATCTAACTTTAGCCATTTAGAAGGTGGGTGACAGTCCAACTTGTCATCTAGTCTCACTCTATAACTAGTCAAGAGAAGTAGACAGCAACATATTTATCTATCCTGAAAAAGATTGAGTGGGATTAATTTCCCATGTGATGTGCCTGTTGTTTTTTTAATGTGGAGTTTTATTTTTTTTAGGTGTGTATAAATTGGGGATGCAGAAACAACTGATGCTTCCTCCATAGGAGCTTACAGTGTTTATTATCTCAGAGCAAGTTGTGTTAATTTGCTTATACCTGCAAAGATAATAGGGACATAAACTGCTGGGTATTGTGGCCAATTTGTATGTATAGTTTGGGAACCTCTGGACCTTGTACAGTGTACTGCTGTAGAGTGAAGATCAGGCTTAAGTACTTCTGTTGCTCTTGAAGGTGAAGTTTAGGTTTCCTATTAGAAATTGCAAAAATACAAATACTGAACAGCTACTCCAGGTTCCAAATACTATGTCAACACAATGGAGTAAGGATAAAGCTTTGGTGGCTGCATGTATGTTTACTAGAAGGACAAAGCCAGAATGATAAAAAATGATTTAAGCAGGACTGCTGCTTTTCTCTTGGAAGGAGTACAGCGATTCTGAGAGGTTAAGAAGTAGAGAGGCAAATAAAGAACATGGTCTTCTGTCCTCTGACCAGCAAAACTACCTGGATGTGTAAAGAATCTGTTGTGTACTTGTCCACATTTTCTGAAGTGTCAAAGGCATTCTGAAGTCTATGAGTACAAGTCTGCAATGAAGATCAGATCTTCTGAATTTGGATTATTTCACACAATGTATCTATGCTAATGGACTTCATGCAGCAGATGCTGCTTTTCTAATACAAGAAAATCTTTGGATGACAACTAAGGGTGTTTGCTTTAGGCACAAAAAAATGGAGAAGTTCAAAAACATCAGTGTACTCAATTGCATGATTCATACCTCTGATGAGGAGTAACGTGTGGACTCTAAAAGAGATTAGAGTAATGTGTGCTCAGCAATATCATTCTGTTGAAAAAATATCTTGAATTTTGGGTTGAAGAGTACCAGAAGACCCTCAAAAGAATGTCATATCTACACTCTTATTGGTGATGTTAGAGGGAGCACCTGAAGATCTTACTGCAGTTCATCAGGCAAAACTTGAGGGACAGCGGTAAGACTATATGAACTTGGGATAGTTGGTGCCCAGAAGAAAGTGCAAGAAGGGTGTTCGTGTTAAAGCAGTTGTTTCGGTGTAGAACACAACTGTGTTTCATTCCTTTTTGTTACAAGAACCGTTGCAGATTGAGGTGTCTCCTAGGGGAGCTGTTGCATTGAGCGGTAAGAGAATGAAGCATTCCGTTACTCACTAAATTTATCAGTAAAATTGTGTTACTCTATATAATGTATTTTTTTAGTAGGCTAGGCTGGTGTCTAGGATTGATGATGACCCAGAAAGGAAAATCCTGTCTTACCACTATGAAACTATTCAAACTGCAGGTGAGTTTTGGAGTATCTACAGGAATTACTTGTGAGACCTTTTCATTTACTGAGCAACAAGTTTAGTAGTTTAACTGATAGCCATTCTCATAGCTAAGTAGAAGTTGCTAAGAATAAATACAGGAGAATTAGGTTTAAAATAAACTTTCAAGAACAGTCTCTTTCCAAGCAAAAGCCAGGAAGTGGATGGAAAGAGTGGTAGCAATATTTTCCAGGCTGAAGGAAATTCTTCTTCAGAGTAGTCTGTGTGTCTTTTCTAGTCTGCATTAATGGTACAGATGATAGTGGTTATTTTTTCCTGAGATATTTCATCCTAATATTTTCCTTTCACTTTTCCTCAAAACTTAGAGGAAGTAGTGAAACATCAGCAAAATGTTTATATACAGAGACAGAGTAATCGTGAAGACAAAAGAGAAGCTATAGTGAACATCTGCTGCAGACCCCAAGGACTGAAGAGACCAAAAACGGAACAAAAAACACCTAGCCAAGAATTAAAAATCTCAGGATGATGAGCTCATGGGGGGTTACAGTAAACTGGACATCTGTTGGGTAGTGAATACAGAAAAGTACAAACCATCAAAGAGATTCTATAATTAGCTATAACACATTTTCATGATCTGGGCAGTAGAACATCTATCTGTGAGACAAGCCATTCCACATTATCTTCCCAGCTGGGGTGATTTAAACTGTGAATGTACTTGATAATTTACTRGTAAAGATCACTTCCATTTCTCAAAGAACAAATAAAATTCACTAAAGAGCTAAGGAAAGAGAATGATAATTAGCAATCCATGACTTTTAAAGTCAGATTTACAGATCCCTGAAGCTTCTGTGAACTAACCTAAGGTCAGTTTCTACATCTTAGAAAGTTTAAGAACTGCCATGAGCACAAAACTATTTCCATAGTCCCCTTTTCTTCATCCAAGCATTCTTAGCACATGTCCTACACTAACCTGTGGCTGGACTTCGTGTTCTTCCTCTTCTCACTGCCTGTGTTTCAGTTTCCTTGCCYAGTGAGCCCCTCTTTTTCTCCTAATCCTCATCTTGCCTTAACAGATCTTGTTTCTAACACTGATATTTTTCTCTGGGATGACTCAGGTGGTTTTCCACTGATCTGTCTCCTGTGCATCATCATTATGATGTTTCTTCTGCATCATGAAGAGGAGAATTAGATGTCATAGTCTCAGTTTTGGGGCTTTTTCTCAATCCYGGGCACTTCAGTAGCTTTTATATCAGATCCTTACTGTTTTCAGCTTAGGGCTGGAGCATGCTTTGTTCTTTGTGAAGAAAGTGGAAGCACAGTTTAGTAAATGCAATGATCTGTGAGAAGGTTGGGGGTGCTAAGTTTGTTTGTAGGTGCTCCAGTTGATAAAAATCAGGAAGTTACCCCCTGAGTATGTTCAGTCTTCAGCAGTTTTAAGTTCTTCTAATTGGGTCACATTTTGATCAAGTTTCATGAGGATGAAAAGAAAAATCTGTGATAAGTTACTATGCCAAATGTCACCTTTTTGTTCTAAAGCTTGGGGCCATGGCAGTTGTACAAAAAAAGACTGYTTAGCAACTCTTTGCATGGACCATACAATGCGTTTTTCCTTGACTCGGATCTCAGAGGTACTTAGGCTGCTTTCATTGAGGTTTCCGTGTGCACAGAGCCCTAGGCAATACCAGCCATGAAAAAATCCAATGTGCTCCAAGTTCAGCAGCATTTGAAGCAGCTAGTTCTAAGTACATTTGACTACTAGCTTCCTTCCAGTTGTTATTGATGAGATTTATACTTTACATAGACTTTCTTGCAGATTAAAAAAAAAAAAAAAGTACTTGCTTTCTGTCTATGAATGTATTACATGAGGTTTTACATCCATATGAAATAAGTTTTACTTGGAAGTGTGGGGATACATACATGTTTTACAAGAACTTCCAAGTATCTTTCATGACTGCAGCAATAATTAGAAATATCCAAACTAGATTTCAACTTTTAGCTGAAGTACCCACAGCAGTCCAAGTCCAGGCTTACTTACCTATAGAATAAATCACTACTGCTGACCACTAGAGAATCTTGTAATGAAAATGACACTACTGTAAAGTTTTCAATCATAATGTTTAAATGAATAGAGTATTTGTAGGGCAACACAGTGGAAACCATAATAAAATACAGTAAAAACATGAATCTAAACCARTCTCTTCAGAATGTTTTATTGGGAGGCAGTGTTAGTGGGGKTTTTTTTTGTTTGTTTTTGTTTTTGTTTTTTTTCCATGCATGGATCTTTTGAGATTCTGATAATTTAGAAATGTGATGTTCAGATCTTTGGAGGTCAGATACTGCCAGGCTTGTTTACAGTGAGTGGTATCTTGTTTACTGAGTGGTTTCTAAAAAAAGAAATCATTATAATCACTGTCCATGTAAGAAACTAAGCAGATAGGCTAGGAGAATCTGGTCTTGCCAATTGCTAGTATCAGACACAAGTCAAAATCAGTGGTGTCTATTCATTTAAGTAGTATTACTTTAGCCAAGATTGTTGAGGGCACTAATCTTTTTTAAGAACTTTGAGAAAGAAGCAAATATAAAATTTACAATAATATGAAGATTGCATTATGAACCACACAAAAGAGAAATTTCAACAACTACTTGTCATCTGCTGGGATAAAGGAATGAAATGGGAATACTCTGCTGGAGGAGTTGCTGAGGTTCATGTAATGGAAAGAATTTAACCATGATAGACACAAAAATTGTATGGATATTTTTGGAAAGAAGCCTGGCAACCTCTTTTAGGGACTTAATTCTCCTCTGATGGGAAAAAAGGCAGAGCTCTTGGGTAAACTTAAGAAATCTCTTCTGAGATCCATCTGTCTCTTATTACAAAGAAGGAGCAATGTAGAATATATTTACTGTCTATTGTTGGAGACTGTTAGCTCTCTGCTGTGTGAAAAATGATGACATTATTCATTTAATCAATTTCTTCCAAAAATAAATTGGGCTTTTTTTAATGGTTGGCAGATTTTAGAATATATTTTAATGATAGTATTTCAGATTCTGGGACCTACCAGTCACCCATGTTCCCTCAGCAGTCATTAAAACTGTTGTATAAATTCATCTTTGGGATTATAGTGTCTCCTCTGTACCATCTGTGGGAAAATGTGATGTATGTTAATGTATAAAGATGGGGGGTGGGGGGAAAAGACTTTGACCCTGTGTAGCTGTATCTTTATCAAATGAAAACTGACCTTAATGTAATTTCAGAACCAAAAGTTCCACYTTCAGTCAGGTAATACTGCATGAATGGGGGATACTGGTACTTCCTCTTCACACTTCTTTTTAAGGAATATTATTCAACTGCATGCATCCATAATTGTTCCCTAATAGGACTTAATTCTACAAAATATATATTGACATCCTTAATATTGACTTGATGCTAAAACCCATATTGAATTCAGTTAGGTTAACTTATCTCTGGGCAACTACACTGAAGCTGATAAAGATAGACCTGTTTAAACTCAATTTCAGTGAAAACCTTTGGTGAGGCTTGCATGTTTCAGTGTTATTTAATAAGTGTCAAGAGTGGAGAACTTTAAATTTGTGAAGGGATTAGTATTGGTCTAATTTAATTCAGCTTATCTACACTGTCACTAGATTTACTCCAGCATGAGTATAAGCAAGGTCAGCATCAGAAGATTTATTTAAATAGGGTTTCAACTGCACCAACAGGGAAGACGAATGTTTTTATTTCATAACTTCCAAAGCTTAAAACTTTGAGGGTGAAATTAGCAGGAAAATTTCCATGTTGAAGTGTATGCAGGCAGTCAGGATAGATAAAAGCACTTCTTTCTAGACATTTAAAAATACCTAAATAGATCTTAAGATACTAAGTACATTTTAGCATGCAATCATTTGAATTGTTTTTCTGGTTATTATGCACATACAATGTAACTATGATGGGCTGTAAAAGATACTATATGAATTTGCTAAAAGCACTACATTTATCATTTCTATGTTTTCTGTTTTCTTTTGTGCTTCAGAAAAGTGGAAGAGCATCTTTATACTTTGCTAAATAGACTGCTTTCCCTGTTTAAATGTGGGTGTATCTAGCTGTCTGTGTCCGTTACTTATGTTCGTAATGCACTAGAGAATCATAACCAAATAAGAAACTTGCGCTGTTCACATGCCAGACTGAGATTTGATACCTACACATTCTGTACTGCCAGTTATCAAACAGCTTTTCAGCACAAGAATGCTTAGAGTAGCTGCCAAATTTGCTGAACAAAAGTGCCAGTATCTGTGACAGGGATGAAGATGCTTTAACATGAAACTAAATTCTTGAAGGCTATTAGAAAACACTAACAGTAAAAATCTTATTAAAACATTATGGTTGTATGGATGTAACATACACTTTCTGTATCTATAGATGCCTCATTTTACAACAGCTCAAGATTTCTWAAAGCCAGATACTGCCTAATTATTAACACTGAGCTGCTTGGGTAAACGTACTCAAAAAGTGTGACTATCCAGTATTGAGAAGGATTGGTAGAATCTGTCCTGAAGTCATTGAAAGAGAAAATTGGTTTGTTCCTAGTAGCCAGTTATCAGAAAATGCGTTGTGCAGCCYGATACACATAAATTTGTATTCCGAAGACAGCAGATGGTATACGTGTGTATGCAGAAGTATCAGTAACTGAACACTTTACATCACTATTCAGTTCGTGGGAAGAGATTGTTTCTAGCTGGCCGGCTGTCAGCCCATGAGCAATAAAAAGATATATAGTGTTTAGAGCCTTTGTTTCTTCTCCACACATCATCATCAGCTGATAAAATGGGCCTACTAGAGAGAGTGACCCACAGTGTGGTTTTTGGAGTCACCCACAGAGGATTACTCCCAAACTCTTAGCTCACTGTTTTGTGTGTTTTCTGTTCCTTAAAAGCCCCAGTCTAGTTTAAGATGCATGAGGGCACTACAGTACTCTGTGGTTTTGGTACTGATCTAGCAGTCTTTCTTGATGGATATAGTTCTTTAGAAAATACCTAGAAATACTGTCATTGTATGTTTTAGAGTAAATCACAGTTGATAAAGGACTATCTTACTTTCTGTGGGATGTCAATAATAGAGATACCTGACTAGTAATGCAGAGTAGTAATATAATAGAGAATATAAGATATAGTGGTAAATCATGCCTGCATCAACAAATTCCAGCATGGAAGATGTATTCTGGGACTCATGTGACTGTGAAATATTGTAATTCCATATAGTAAATAGTTGTATATGCTACAGTCCAAAGAAATTTCCTACTTGTTGCTGGCATGGATGTTTACAAAGAAAATTTTCCTCAGGAAGTATGGAGCAATAATGTAAATCTTATGATGGGTCTGTTTTCAGGATAGGGGAGGGTGTGACTGTAAGTAATTTTTGATTTTTATTTCAGTGATTTTTAACTGTAAGATAGATCGTGATCATAAATGGTCCCAAGTCTCACTCTTTGCAGCTCCTGTCTTTGTCCAAGTTTTCAGATGAGTCAAAATTAAAATCGAATCCATTTGAACTCATTCTCAAGCATTTTGGTTTATAAACTTATGAATCTCTGGGAATCTATTTGATTTAAACTCAAAGTTGTAGACACGTTTCAGTATAATTCTGAAATGACTTTTTATTGCCTAGTAGTAAAAATCAGATGAAAGCCTTTTTCAGAGATAATTGATATAATCGTGAGATTCCTTATCCTTTTTGATTATGTATTTTCTCTATCAGCTGTGTTTAGAAAGCTTGATTTCTCATCAGATCTTGCTTTAAGATACAGGAAGATCAAACCCCTTTAAATGATTTAGTTACTGCTTTGAAAACTCTGTTACTTGTATCGAGAATGCTGAAAATTAAAACCGCAGTTCCAGCCTGACATGCTCATGTTGTATTTCTTCATATCTTTTTGAGAAATTGCTTCTTCCTCTGCAACAGAATATGTCATACAATAGATAGACCATACAATTTTCTACACAACTCATGATTAAATGATGCTAAAATAAAAAGGGAATAATATATAAAAATCATGCTGGATACTCATGGTAAAACATAGTGAAATAACACCATAGAACAACAGGCAAATAAAACAGTTGCTTCAGAGCAATTGTGTTTTGCTTTAATATTTAAGGCCAATTTTAGCAAATTTACTAGTGAAAATGAACTCCTTTGAGGTTTAGTAAGAAAAGTGTTTAAGTCCTCCCCCCCCGACGTTTTCTTTACGTTTTCAATGATTTCTAAACTGCTTTCCCACTGTAGAATATATAGGATATTTTTCACTGTATTTTCAGTAAATGTTTGTTTTGAAAAGTGTTTTTGAAAAGCTATCATCTCTTCCTGGAACATATTTGCCTGATGCTAATTCATTAGCTCAATTTGTTAGAGTGTGCTGCTAAAAATGCCAAGGTTGTGGGTTCGATTCCCCGTATGGGCCACTCGTTTGAGGGTTGGACTAGATGATCTCCAGAGGTCCTTTCCAACCTTACCAATTAGGAATACTGTGAAAAGAGAACTCTTAATAGATTACTTTCTAAGTTGCTCTTTTTTGGCAAAATACATATGCCATGCTACTTACGCTGCTGTATTCATGAGGTTCTGAATGCTATTGAATGAAACTATTTTTATTTATGAATGAAAATATTTTTATCCTTGCTAGAGCTTTTGAGATTGGAGTCTCAAAGCAATGGAAAACATTCTTCCTGTTTAGCTGTTTATTTAGCTGCTATCCTAATTTTTAGGCTCCAAAGCTTATTTGCTTATTTTTGTCCCCAGATGGAGGATATATTACTTGATTTTATATGCTTTATTTTTTAAAAAATCAGGCCTATATGTTATTGCTAAAAAGATGTCATCACATATTTAATTTTCCTAATTTTCATAGATTTTATTACTGCTTTCTTCCTGCAGTCCCATTCCAACTGCAGTTTTGCCGCTATTTAGATCACTTTAGTAGAACATTACTTTTAATGTATCATACCTGCAAAGTTTTTAGCATTTCTTTATTGACTTACCTTATTTTCAAAGAAGGTGCGAAAGGTGGTTATTTCCCTTTTTTTGACATACAATTCTGAACTTTGACACTAATTTAACATCTTGAGTTCTCAAGACCTGGGCAGAACTCCTTAGAAATAAACAGTGTCCTAATGCAGCTGATGTGGTTTCCAGAGCAAAGTCTCAACCTTACCCATCTCATAGAAGACATGACTTTATCAAAATATCTTTGAATACCTCTCTAGGTGCATTGGATGCCAGACACTCAGTTTAGTTATTTAATCATGGATTAAATCCCTCTGTGGTTACATTTCTCTGGAATTACATTAGTTAACACTTTTATCATCTGTTCTAGTATTTCAGGCATTATTTCTGCTAACAATGGCTTGTTTACCTTTACYTTTTGCCTTTTTGTTCCTAATGAGATAGTAAAAAATTGTACCTTCATATACTTAAATTTATTTTCCAAAATAGGCCTTTGTGGTTTTCAGTGCCTTCTTACTTGGCTAAGCCCAGTTTGAGGGAGGTCCCAATTTTCCTGTTGTTTTGAGACCATTAGTTTTGCCTGTTGCTTGCTTGTTTATGCTGTTCTGCACTGCTTTCCTTGAAGTCTATTTCCTCGAAGTAACTTCTACCTTGTATTTCATGTCATTGGTGGTGTATATTGGTGGTGTATTGACGTTTATAGGAATAGCTCCTTATATTTAGAAGAAATTTTGCAATYTAGGCTGAATTTCAGAGGCTTCTTTCCAACTTCTCCCACCTCACTTCATTTTATTTCAGAATTTCACTGTGATAGTGAAACACTGAAACAGAGATGAATATGGGCAGGTTTAGGTGTTCTTCTGTTATTCTTGCAGTTCTGTACTTTCAGGCTTTACTAAGAGTAGTACAGCAGTGTAATTTAAGAAATATATGAAATGCTTCATTTTCCAGTCTTTTAACTGTAAGTTTTCCACAGAATTGGCATGATTGTCTTTTAAAATGTGTGCTTTTAGTGCCTTTTAATTCAGTTTTAAAAAGACATTTCTTACAGGAAGTACCAGTTTGCAGGGAAAGCCACATCAAAAAAATACTCAATGGGATAAGTACCTTGTGGTGAAAATCCTGCTGGGACTACATTTACCACAAATGGACTGTACTCTTAAGTTTTTTAGTGGATGTTTTTGTCACCCAGTAGGTTTTCTTTTCAAGTTGAGAGAAGCTAAGATCAGAGAGTCTGTATTTAGATCCTAAAACCTAGGCAAGARAAGAATTTCAGCAGAAGAATCACAGAAGAAGATAATGTGTACAGTGAAAAGGCAAATAGGATTTGCTTTTTTAGGCAGTTCAGGGTACCAGCCGCTGCTGAAGAATGGTAGCTACTGGAGGCTTTTACTTTTAACGAATCATAGCAGTTTCAGATGACCTCTTGTCAGCTACTCTTGAGCAAAAGGTGCTTTCACCTTCTCAGGTGACTCCCGGGAGTGTCACCCTTTTGGGGGATTAGGGGCATTCCACTGACTAGAGAAAGAACTCTGTAACTGCAGGCCAGGARCACAGCTAACAGAGGTAGTGGGCTGTGCAGCAGGGTGTATGAAAGGGAGCTGAAAACTGTCTTGAAAGCAATGTATAGGTGCTCAAAAGTGGTGGTGACAGGCCATAGGACAAGGTCCCCAGCACCAACTGGTACTCCTGCAGGAGGTGTGTGCTGATGGTAGACTCATCACCAAGGAGCTGCAGGAGAAGGACAGCAGGCTGCAGCATTACAAAACAGACGTTCACAGGATTGGCAGGTTGTTCACAGAGACCCTGCAGAGGCAAAAGCCTCATAGCTGTATGGAAGAAAGAGGAACAGCCAGAGTCTGTGTTTGTTCCAGTGGCATATCTCCGGGTGTTCCCGGGTTAGGGAAGGGAGGTTTGTGACTTTTTGCAGTATGAGACCTTTCTCATTCAGTGGTGGGCCCACATATTCGCTAGCTGTCTTTTTGCTACTGATGTATTTGAAGAAGCCCTTTTTGTTGTCCTGGATGTCTCTTGTCAGATATAATTCCAAATGGGCCTTAGCCTTCCTCCTTGCGTGCTCTTGACAACATTCCTATATTCCTCCCAAGTGGCCTTTCCAACTTTATTGTGAGGATAACTGAGCACTAGAACAGGTTACCCTGTTCCCTTCCTTCATCCTTGGAGATATTCARAAGCCATCTGGACACAATCCTGGGCAATGTGTAGGTGACCCTACTTGAGTTGGGGGGGGGGTTGAACTAGATGATCTCCAGAGGTCCCTTCCAACCTCTACCACTCTGTGATTCTGTCATTCTGTGAATCCTGCATCTAACTTTGCTTCCCTGCTGTCAACAGAAGAAAGATTTTGATAAAGGACCCCCAAACTGGTTAGGAAGTGGAGCACTTGTCCTGTGAGGACAGGAGAGAGCTGGCCTTGTTCAGCTTGGGGAAACCTACCACTAGCCCACCAGCTAACTAGGAGGTTACTAAGAAGACAGAGCTAGGCTGTTCACAGTGATGGGAGGACAAGAGACAATAGGGGTAGTCAAAACCAGAGAGATTCAGACTGGATGTGAGGAGAAACTTTTTCACATGAGGACAGTCAAACACTGGAACAGGTTGCCTGGGGAGGTGGTACAGTCTCCATCCTTGGGAGTTTCCAAGACSTGCATAGACGAAAGCGCATAACTGCCTGGTCTGACCTCACAGCTGGCCCTGTTGTGAGCAGGAGGTTGTAATAGAGCCCTTCTGAATTTCCTTCCAACCTGTATTTTCCCCTGAGTCTTAGCAAAAAAATTGTAATAATAATTAAAAAATTGCCATTTATTGTTAAATACACATTACTAGTTTGATTTTTTTTGGAAAAGACAAGTTACTATATTAAGGAAGGTTTTAATTTAATTTTAATTTGCAGTAGCTGGATACTGGTATTTCAGAATTTGGAAACCAATGTTAATTTTTACTCCAAAGATTCATGAACTTAGTATAGACAAAATTCCCTGTGAAGCTTGCTAAAAACACAGTTGATTTKCAAATAATTTGCTATCTACTGGCACTCTTGCTAAGTCTACCATGATTGCCGTGTGCAGAGAATACCTTTGTTATGCAGTTTGCCTTTATTATATATATTTTATATAAATGTGCATTTGATAGTTTTGTGTGTTTCTGAGATCTCTTGCAGAGATGCAAGCAGAAAGCAAAGCTTCTATGCTACTTGGCTTTTCAGTTCCAAGGCTAAGACTGCCTGACTGGGCAAGCAACTTTTTACCTTTCTCTTCCCTGTCATTGTTGCTAAGTACCTTGGGAACAACAAATGTTGTAAGCAAGCAGGAGGAACAAAATGAGCTAAAAAGAGTTTGCACAGAATGGCCTAGGTATGGGATAGTGGGAGCCTGAAACGGATCTGAGATGTGAGCTGCCTTTCTTCCACACCAAACCAAACCAGTGGCTCCTGCTATCRCTAAATTTAAAAAACTTGGTGTATATCTGATTTTGCCATGTCTATATCAGTTGTTACCATGAAAAATTCAGTGCTTTAGCTTTGCAGTAACTTTTGGGTCATGTTTCCAATGCAATTGGCAAGTAAGAAAAAAGTCCATTGTAACAAGATGTTCCCGCTAGAAAGACCAACCATGAGTTTAACTGTACAGCATCTTTATTAGCTCCCTTTGCTATTTTAAGTGCATTGTTGGAAATACAATCATATTTGGTGAGAGTCTTCCAATTAGAAAGATTCTAAAAGATCTAATCAGTTGCATTGTTTSTTTCAAAAGTAATCTGAAGTTTTAAACAGCGAATGGTGCTGTTATCTTTAGGGTGTTTTATCTTAGTTATCTCTCTTTGTACATATTATTTGTATTTAAATAGGCTGGAGGAAGTAGTTATCTATGCTAACAACAAAGCTGCTCCACTTCATTTGTTTTTCTGAAGGAGTTGCAATAGTATGAGTAAACTAAGCTGTTCCTTTGAGACTAGCTGCACTGTAATTCAGCTTTATGCTTAAATAGTAGTTGAATATTAATTAGAGCCATTTCTTTGCTTCATTTTTATTTATTAGGTATCTAGGAGAGCCTAGTTATTTCTATTAACACTTTTTTGTTTGTTTCATATTTTTGCTTTAATTTATTGGACTCCAAAGAAAAACAGAATATTTAAAGATGAATATGCGGCTTTTAATCATTCAGTTTCAAAATGTTATTTGAACCATCACAATGTATTTGCAAATGTTACATGATAGTCCGAAAAGCAATATATCAAATTAATTTTTAAAATCATTTAAACTGTTAACGGGAAAGCATCGTTTAACTAAAAATTACTGAATTGCATGCACCTTGATGAATGGTCCCGATTCTTTTTAGAAGATATGTCATCTTTGAGCAAGAGAAGCCAAAGGAGTTGGCGAATGA
Organism: Rhea americana; assembly: GCF_003343005.1. Lineage (NCBI taxonomy): Eukaryota > Metazoa > Chordata > Aves > Rheiformes > Rheidae > Rhea > Rhea americana. Next base: position 7,214,291 of record NW_028186978.1, read on the forward strand.
GCAGTAGTAATGACAGACAGTACTAAAGAGCATTGTGTCCCATTCACTGTATACCGTTTTGTATCTTTGGAGAATGAGCCAAAAGTTCTCGCAGTCAATGTGAACCTTTCCAGTATTGTCATGTTGGTTCAAATAATAGGAATATACTAATGAAATCCATTGAAGATACAAAACTGTCATTTTAACAGTATAGAGGAATGTAAGAATGTCATCTGAGAAGAAGTAAAAGAAAATAGTACTAGTATGAGGAATGAAGAAATGCATTTAGAAATAATCATACAAATGTCTGCTTTAAATTGGGTGCTCATCAGTTGGAAAGAACAGAAGAAAATGTTTTGATCACCAGGTGACTAAGAGACACCATTATAATTCATCACCAAGGAAGGTAATGGAATTCTAAGACAGAATTTGTGAAGGATGTTTGGAGTTAATATCTTTGCAAAAATTGCTAGTAAAATATGTATGCTTTTTTTTTTAAAGTAGGTGATGTGATAAATCTAAGGACTGTTTAACAGTCTCTCACAAAACTGGATTCAAAGACACCTAAGACTGTTAGACTTGAGTTCATGATTTTTATAAAATGCTTTGAATAAGGATTTGAAATTCAGCAGCAGTATTACTGTGGAGTATCTGAGACAACTGAAAATCTTAGGTACCTATGTTTAGTAGAAAATACATGGTGATCAAATATTTTATGAAAAAAATATGCAAGCTTAGAGTGTTCCTTCTTAGGACAGCTGAGAATCGCACAACTTTTTCTGCAAATGCTTCTGCACTTTAGCAGGTATTTTGTAGAGAGTAATGCCGGTATCTGAACTTTGAAATGCATTAAATATTTTTTCAGTGCTGGCTTTTGCGTGTGACTTAACTCCCTTGTGATCACACAGTGTACCATTTCAGCGTTATAACATGCACTTCAGTAGGACTATTCATTGTTTAAGACATTATCCAATGTAAATTTAGTATCCCAATTCATTCCTCGGTTTGCATTACCATCCTCTGCTTTTAAGCTGTTTATGGCAGAGTGAATTCTGATGTTTTTCTTAGTCTTCAAACAGGTCAACAGGTCATTTATGTTTCCTCTTCAGCCTTTCTGAAGACTTTCTCAACTCTTTCTTTTTTTCCTTCTTTTTATGCCTGCTTTCCCAAAGTAAGGTAGGTACCAACTTATTCTTAAGTGAGGTATTTTCTTCAATGCCCAGAAGAATCCTCTGTATTTACATACATAAATGTAGACCTAACTGTCAAAATGATTTTCCTTTGATTTACTTAGTATGTTTTGATTAAGCTCCCCTAACTTATGTTACATTGAATAATGGTAAAATAGTGGTAAAAGATTACAGTTACAAAGTAAAGTAAAAATGAAATGGATTGTAATATTTCCTGAATCTGAAGAGCAGTTACAATTCTTGCTTAGTGTTATATTGTATTATTACAGGGTCAGAGACCACTATACAGATGTTCTATATCTCTCAGAAATGTGCCTTAAATATGCATTTGAAAGGTTGGGTAATGGATAACAATGACATACAGATTGATTAAAAAAATGTAATAGGAAATTTAAAAAGTACAGTAAGGTAGGGGAGATTTTCAGAGAATCCCTCTCCCCTCAAGTCCTTTCCCGTTGATTTTTTTTCTTTTTTTGTGAAGAATTTAGCAGCAGAATGGTCGATGTAGCATTATAGAACATTATAATCCTACAGTATTCAGGTAATTGATTCATTAATCATTAATTCATGCAAATCTGTAATAATGATGCACATGCATATGGTTTACTGACTCAGAGTAATTAATTTCCCTCTCCTGCGCCCCTCTCCTCTCCCCTCAGATTCTCAACCTTTAGATATCCACTTGAGGTAGTATTTCAGGGGTCATACATTTTGCTTGATAATGGCTGTGTTTACGTTCGTGTTTCGTTCATAAAGTTCAGCATGCTTTTGAAGTGAACCCAGTGATCATTCAGGCTTACCATATACTGGCCAGGTCATGGCCCATTTTTGGTGTGTGCAAACTCCATTCTTTTTGGATGAGATGAAACTGGAAGCCATGTTCCGTGTGTGCACCAGATATGCTTTCACTATGAAGTCCAACCAAGCACAGTGAACTTGAATGTGCCCAAAGACAGATTTAGAACTGTTGAGAGCAACTGCAGTGCACTGAAACATGGCTCTGAGTGCCAGATGGTATCTTTTCAACTTTCTCCTTCATTTGCTACCTGCCTCCTCTTAGTATTCTTTCTCTGCTTCATCTTCCCCAAAAATTCTTACTTTCCCTCCCTTACTGTATTTCTTGTCACTTTTGTAGGAACTGTTTGGTTTTGCATAAAAGTTCTGTGAATAGTTCAGTGAGTAGGAAGTTGTGTTCTAATGGCTTATTACACACCTTGTATAAATCTCAAGATGGGTTCAGTTTCTCCTGTGCTTATTTATAGTGGGATAGTTTGCATCCTACTTTGGAAAATGGAGTAAGTAAGAAAATCCTCTTTACATGTGTTTATTCTTACCTACTAGAGCATGGTGGAGTTTGTCCCCCAAATTCCATGGAAACCAGTTGCTATATCACACCCTAATACTAGGTTACGAGGGTGGTTCACATGCAAACATAAGAACTGAAAAGGTCTTCAAGGTCTGACAGTATATACATTAAGACTTTCCAGAAACATAAATTCTTTGATGCTCTGGGAAGTGACAGTGCTGTGTTCTATATCATTCTTTCCAAGAATACCTAAGATATGGCAGAACTACTTATTTAGTTAAGATTATCTTGAGTGTTTCCTAATAAAATTCCTGCTTTCTTGGCTGACAGCACTGTTTTCAGCCATTGCTTACATTCACTACAGTTGGTAAGTGAATGCATTCATAGGAAATTGCACATAAAATCCACTGCAAAAGACTGCAGGCAGACCTTTGCAGAAAAATAATCCAGTATAAGGTGTTACTATATCATTTTTTGATGACAAAATTTCAGCTTTGTCAAAGGATAAAACTGAGTCCTCACTGTGTAAGTGTCCAGTAATGCACCCAACTCCAAGCTGATTCTGAGCATGGAAGCCCAGGCATAGTGGGAAGTAAAAGTGGCTGTTCATCCATTTAAAGTTATGGATGCATAAGTATCTTGCTAAATTTTGCCCTTAGAAAAATATTTCCAGGACACTGCTGGAATTGTGATGCTCATTACTGAATCTTTTGTGAGCTGGCTTAATGAGTTCCAAAATACATATGCATACATAAATATGCATGAGAAAAATAATCTAAATCTTTACAAATGTGATGAATATTTTCATGGTCATTAACAAATGAGTTTCAAGCCATTCATTGAAACAACCATAGAAATAACAGTAACATTCTGGTTCTTGTTACCTCTCTTATCCAGTGAACCCCCCCCCACACTTAAAGCTTCTAGGCTATCAGGCTTTCTGTTTGGGTAGCGGACATGCTGATCACACTGACTTCCATATACCTTACCTGGAGAAGTATCCCCTTATATACTCCCTCACACACAAATATGATGTTTGCTATATACAGCAAAAGGTGTTTCTAGATGTATGGATGCCATTTCATATGCTCCTATTAAATAGAAAAGAAGAAGGAACTCCTTGCCTTGGAAGAAAATAAATTACCTTGTATTGTAAAAATAAATGATTAATCTCCTCTGTTGTTTTTTCTATCTTACTGCAATTACTTCTTTAGCAACTTTCTTTAAAGCATGTCTTTTGACTTCCCTGACAGTTTGAAAGCTTTTAGACCAAAGGCTTAGATAAGTACCTTAAAATGGAATCAATAAATATAAAATAAAAATCCCTACTTCTTTTTATAACTTATATTTAGAATGGAAGGAAAATAAGATAAAGGTGCCAGTGCTGATAGTATGAATCAAATAGTCTCCCTTGCTTTTATCGATACAAAAATGTGGAACATTCAAGAAGGTATTTGATACGTTTTAAATCCACCCACAGCTTAATAACTTACAGTAAAACAGCAGCAGTAGCTTACATTCTGCAGATCTTGGCCCTGCCAATGTGGCTTGAAAAAACTTGGCAAAAAGGTTGTCTTCTCATTGAATCGTTTGGCTCATGTTTTGTGCAGAAACACCCTTTACTTCAGTGTCTGGCATGGGTGCCTTCCTGTTTACTTCTGAGAGAAATGTGTCCAGAACAGCAGATACAAGGAACAGGGCAACGTTTTGTTCCAATTTGAGATCACCTTCGGGATGCAAGCTACTATTGCAGGTCAAGATCTTGTTTTTGTATCTGTCTGCACCTTTTTTTTGGAGCTCCTCATTGAATGCCTTTTTGCAATGGTCTAGAACAGTCAGTTGATCTTAGAAGTGCTTAACCATCATCTGTCCTGTCCTGTGCTTGGCAATTAACAGTAGATTATTCTTAGCCTGCTGCTGTCTATATGGTATATTTGACTATGCACTTTTTTGCTTGGGTTTTGGTGGTGGTGTGCCTCAGTGAAAATAGCAAAACGTGCTTGCCTTTATCAGTATGTCCTCCTGAGTAAGCTTCAAGGTACTTTCTACATTTGTCCATTACTGTTCTCTTGAGGAAAACCACTTTGATGGTGTTGATGGAAATTCTGAATGGCTGTGCGTGGTAGACATGTTCCTATCCTTTTTTACAGTTTGCTGGACTGTGAGATTGCTGCTGACAGCACATAACGTATATTGAGGCAACATTCACTCTAAAATGTTTTTTTAAAGGCAATTCAGTGGTGTATGTATGAGAGCATACTTCCTTATATCCATATTCAGTCTCATCCTGACAAAATATGTTTTTTTTTTTTTTTTTTTTTT
>NW_028186978.1:7219102-7299575 GCF_003343005.1 Rhea americana
TGTCACTTAATTATTGACAAAATATGTTTTTTTTTTTTTTTTTTTTTTAAAAAGACAACTTCAATACTAAACAGCTTTGGCATAGGGAAGCTGCTAGAAAGGCAGCACTTCATTGCAAGATGAATCAATACCTTTTTGTTCATGGAAGTAGAATGGAAAAAATATGCTATTGCAGACAGTCATATCACTAGAAATAGAATGGTTCACTTCTTTAGTGCTACAAAGCCCATGAATCTAAAGTCATAATAATTTTCTGCATATGTATTGTAAATATGTAAACAGCTTTAGGGGGTTGAGTATGAACCAATAAAAGCTAGTTAAAATACAAGTTGCATATCTGATTCATGCAGAAGAAATCCAAGACACTAGAATTTGAGTTAAATATGCAACATAGCCCCATCCTTAATTTTTCCTGCTTAAAATATACATTTTGTATTACTTAAATATAGATTTTTCCTAATTTCTTTTCACGAGTTGTTTCTAAAACTTTCATGGACTGCTCTAAGATGCATACAATTTACCTTAAATATTGGAACAGCTTTCTTAACATTATTCAGGCCTCTCTAGGAAATATGTATCAACAAACTTTGTTAAAATGGATATTAAATTGTGAGGAAGCCTACAGTGCTGTTTTCATAAATATCAGATAACAAAAAAACTTACTGTGTCACAGCTTTCATCCTGAAGGGATCATAAAGGGCTTTACAAATTATGTGTACCAGTGTGTAAGCTAGCTTTGAAATGCAGCTCTCCCTGCAGCTAGACCCCCATGGAAACAGAATCTARTAGCAGCAGCTAGGAGATGAAGACAACAGGATGAATTTCTGGCAGGCAGAATTAACTATGTTAGAAATTTGGCTAGAGGGTTTTTAATTACTAGCAGTTGTTTGGATATTGGTTTTGGACTTCATCTAAGTTAAATGCYTGAAATGCACATTAGCAATATTGTTTCTGAGTACTGATGTTTGTAACCTTTGTCATTAATTGATTAGCAACTTAGTGGCTTTGATGGTGTTAGATATAAACCATACACTGGTGATATGCAAGATTTGGGGTTTTTYACTACTCAGAATGTTGTCATCTTCCAGCATATGAAGCTATTTGATCTTCACTGTCAGTATCTAGTCCTCAGGAAGATTCTGTGCATGATGTTAAACAAACAGCATATTTCAGTCCTAACTTGCAGATTACAATAAGCACAATGCTAAAAGGAAAGAAAATATATATATGTATACAAGGCTGGATTAATCGGATTATAAATGGAGAGAAGGAGAGAGATTAGCAAGGCTAGTTCATTTTTTTAACAACAGAATTATYACATTTAGGGTACTTGAAGTTCTTCAAGGTTTAGGGTTCTTTATATTGTTCTGTGGTCAGAGAAAAGGGGTGATATTTCATTTCCTTAGAGAACAAGATTTTCCTTTTTTTTTCATGTAGGATTTGGATCATTTGTTTTACCAAAGATTTTGTATTGGATTTTTCCATAAGAACAGATTAAGTATAGGCCACATGTTTAAAATAAATGAACAATGTCTCCTCAAAAAAATTGTAGCATAAGTAATTTAATAGCAGTAGTCCAGCATTCTATTTTTCAGTGTAGAACCCTGCATGTGTGCAGTACATAACTGATGTTAATGGATTCTTACTATTTCGCAGCATACAGAGGTCTGTCTTAGAAAACTGTATTGCATGCRGACTTTCTGCTTTAGAGTGCACATGATGCATTACCATGAAAAATTCCCCTAAGAAAAGCTGTATTAGGATGTCAGACAAATAAATGATGGTGTTGATCTTGAACTTTGCAAGCAAAAGATAGAAGTCGTTTGAGATGTTTTACTGACCTGCTCCACAATAGAAATTATGTTATTCAATTTACTTTTTCTTTGAATGTGAAACTTACTGACACTAATACTATCTGACTGCCTGGGCTTTTGAGCACATGAGATGTGGAGACAGAAATAGATAAAACACTTTTAATTTCTTAGTTTCTACTATAAAAGTGGATGCACTTTTATTCAATTAATATCTTTTTGGAGGAAATTATATTTAGAGATTCTGTGGTAGTCCTGAGTTATTTTCATTCTCAATRTCATCTCACTTTATGCAGATAAACTTGTACCAAGCCCATACTATAATACGATTATGTACATATTTTTATCTAAAAGGGTGAATAAAAATTCTAACCATTTAATTTTTAACTGTTGCCTGAAACAACAAAGCAAAGTTACCGGTTAACTAATTTAATTGAATTCCGTCTCTCCACATACAAAACTCGTATTTCTCAATCTGAATTTATTGTGAATAATTAAAGAGAATGAGTGTATACAGCTCATTAATTTCTTCATAGACTTCAGTCACGTGGAACACGGACACCACCCATCTGTCCAGCTCTCACTTGACCTATAAGTCAAAAAATTCTGAATTGTGTCCCATACCTTTTKCTTTTTCTCCTGGCTTAAGTTTCTGATAAAACTATTAATTATTTGCTATTTTTTTTCTCTGTAGATTCACTACACTGACTTTTGTCCAGCTCAGCTATTTGAATCAAMCAGACATTATGGTTAGCTGTTAAAACCTTGAAGTGCTGACTGTGCTTTAGCATCTGTTCGTTCCTTGAAAAATCAGCTTTTCATGTAGAAGTCCAAAAACTGTCCAATGCTTAGGATTTCCTCAGTGCTTGTAAGGYGGTGCAGAACAGAACTGATGTGTCTAAGTTTACGTCAGTGTCAGTATAACATTARAACAGAAGCTGAAAGGAATGAATAGAAAGCCTAAGTAGAGCTAACTGAAAAATGCCCAATATAATTACTTGCTCTGGAAATACTCTGAATATGACCTACTTTAGGGTTCTGGTGAATGTGACCTACTGTCTGGGGTTATGAGGACTGACGTGCCTGGCACAACTGTACTGTCAAAAGAAATGTAGGTTCTAATGAGCTGGGACACCACAGTAGAGGTATGAATATATTTGTAATTACAAAATTGTGRTGATAATTGTTCCAATATTTTGATAAGGAACAGTTCTGAACTTGTAATGTCTGGGGTTTTTTTTAAGCCTGTCATGGCCTCAGAATTTTCTCAGGTATGTCAATAGAGTTAGCATAAAGATTTTTCCTATGGAGGACTGACTAATCTGAAGCAAATTAGTATTTTTAAAGCCAATATATTGAACAAGTAGCTCAGAAACTGAAGCTAATACTGCTATTCTTTTTCCTCCCCTCCTCCTCTTTCAAATCTGATGATTGTAGGAGTGACATGTGTTTTATTCTTGATGGATGAAAAGAGACAGTAAAAGGCTAGATGAGCTAATAACAGTATAGTCTGTATTGAATGAGAAATATATTGAGGTACTGAGAGGAATCAAGATATGTGCTTCAATCATTAGAGTTTGTCACWAGTGAGATTTATTGGTTGATGTGCTGTCAAAGTACTGAGAGAGAAAGGTTTTACGACAAGCAACTAGACATGCAGAAAAAGCAGTTTAGGACTTGGAGGACTCAGTATAAATAGAAGTTATAAAGTGAAGGAGAGTAATAAAGTTGGCATCAGGAGAAGGACAGTATTGATCTAGGCTTTGAAAAACATAACTTTTTCCTTTTTGAATACATTGAAAARTATCCCTCTTAGTTTTAGTTTCTTAAAATCATTACATTTTATGATTAAATATATCTTCCATTCTCACTTAGAAAAGGAGGACTGGAAAATGCTCAATCTGCATATCTTTGAACACTATTCTTACCCTACATATCTGTTGATAAAACATAGCATTCTGTTTTCTTAAAATGCTGGATGTACGTTTGTTTGTCTTTTCAATGACCCTATTGGCCTCCATATGGATTTTCTTAAATAGATATTTCTTTATTTCACTAGGTCAAAAGAGTTTATCTAGTTTATAGCTACTGGTCGAGCATTGCTTGCTTAGGAATGTACATTTTTAATATTTAATTCCATTATAATATCAGGTTAATGCTGAAGATTGTCATTTCAAGAAACTATTGCCATTTTCTGAGAAAACTTAACACAGAATTTTCTTATCAGATAGTTTATCYTTCCAGCAGACTTTTAAAATGTGCAATAATAGCAGTCAAAAATCCCTGCATCTTCCTCCTACCTCCATAACATCTGTTGTGGATCTTTTTTTATTTTTATTCTCTAGTGTCATTTAAATTCTATGGGAAAAAAATAAACTTCCCTTGAAAATGATTGAAAGTGACTTAATCTGGTTAAACACGTTCTAAAACTGTTACTTCCAAATCTTACTCAAATTTTTGATTTGTTCTTTGCAAAATCAGTGTTCCTCTGCAGTACTAGCTGGTACACAGTCAAACATAATGTATGCAAGACAAAAGTTTGGGTAGCAACTTTTCAGTARTTCAGGCAGCACCAGTATCTGTTGAACGATGGTAAAACGTTGCCGTCTCTGTTTCTGGGTTCCTTTCTCTCTCAATATGTCTGTGACTCCTGAGTGACAGTAATGCTTTTTTGTTGCCTTTAGTCTTTTCTTGACTGTGATATATGCTGTTGCTGCAGCTACTGGATTGCTACTAGATCTGCATGTGAATASTTTTCCAAACCCTCAGACCTGTTGGAATTTTATTAATTTCTTTTTGCATCAGGATAAAATGCAACCTTTCAAAGTTCATCCTCCTGCTTTCCCTCCTCTCTGTCAGGAGAAAAGGAGACTGTCTAAACAAAGATGATTAGGGCACTCACATGAAATGTGAAAAATCCAATTTGAAGTCTCTGTTCAAAACCATTTGGGTCTCCTAAATTCAGAAAAGTACTCCAAATTCACAGCCAATTCTAATTTTTGGAACCATTACCTTTTTCTTTCTCAACAGACCAGAAATTCTATCTTAAATTCCATAAACATTTCCTGATAGTCTGTGATCTCAAGGAAAAACTCATTTCAGTTAACAAGTGTTTTCTGATAAGTAGTGTTCTTTTTTATACCTGTAATTCTATCTGTTTTTTCTGAAGAATATTTCTTCCAAGCAGAGGATACTGTCTCAATAATGTAGATGATGAAAAGTCTGTTGGAAACACAAATTTTATTACTAAGAAAAATATCAAAAATCAATAATATCAATAATGAAAAAGCTCCTTACTTGGAGAGAACTTTTAGTAACTAGATTTTAACATACAACGCAGTCTAAATAGTTTGATATCAAATATATGCTTTCTTCTATAAAATGATCTATTTGTTAAATTGTTCATAATTATTTTGAAGTCTCCAGCTGTATTTTTCAATTCAGATAGAATTGAGGAAAAGCAACAGCTATTTTTTGCTTTCCTCCTTAGTGATGAAAACATATATAGGAGTGAACTAACCTGTTGCCTGCGATATTCTGTCATGTACTAAGAATAGTTTAAATCCTCAATTTGTCAGAACTTGGGCAGATACTAAAAATACAGCAAATCTGACTGTGCAGACTTTCCATCTAAGAAAACAAATAAAAGAGAAATGCTTTGTCCTCTTGAATGGTTCTGTTCCACAAAGCARTTGTTTTAGCCAAGAAGGAACCAGACAATCAAAAAGGATTTGTTACTTGTGTGTGRATTTTCCATAAGTAAAGCGAAACTGATGAGCTGAACCTGGAATTGAAGACACAAAAACAGTCCAACCGCAAAACTTTCAGTGATTTCCAGAGATGTCCAATAATGTACYATTGGCAAATTTCCCAGTGTCTAAAATTTGAGTCCTGAGATCATTCTAAGTTTAAATACCAGAATGATCTGACATTTAGAAATTCTTGACTAGATTTAGAACTTGTGGTKGGTCAGTACTTTTGACTGTAAAGCCACTCAATTTGACCGTGTGAATGAGTATTTAATAGCCAGTCACTTGACATCTATGTTCTTTTATTATTTTTGTAAACTTTGATAGACATACTTGGATTCAACTAACTTCAGATTCTTAGTACTAGGAAAATATTTAGAAAAACATACTAGTTATTATTTGAACATTATAACTGTTTACAGCTTCCAGGATGCTCCCTTCCAGCCTCTTAGCCTTTTGCATTAATCTCTGTTTATTTCAACAGAGAGAATCAAGTCTTTGAGTAAAGTCTTAAAAAATCATCTTGATGCCCCACTCTACTTACATTCCTATCCCTAGTACAAACAYACACATATATCAAATACTGTGTTCTGATTACAGCCTCAATGCAGACAGTCCTTGCAGGTAACTCCTGTTTTTAGTTGAATGTTTTGTTCAGCACTGCTTTTTTTAAACACTTACCCAAAGGCATTTGACTGTTTGTGTCTCCAGTTCTAAAATGTACACAAATCAGCCACACTTAATACCTTGTTCAGATTTTCTTAAACATAAGGATTTTTGATTCAGAGTTGTAGGCTGAATTTTCAGATAATACTCAGCTTGAAATTCATGTTTCTAGTCCAACTCACATTAGAAGTAGTTTCAACATGTTTTCCACTCAGGAATCAAAACAGAGTTAGGCTTCTAACTGGCTATTAAAACCACAGCTATATATTTCAGCTTTTGAATTGTCTAATGGTATTAGTGTTTTTCATTTAATGAGGTATTTCAGTCTACACAATATTTCAAGTTATATGTAATACTTCTGGTAGGCCATTCTGACCTGTCAGTGATTACTAAGTATTGATACCAACTATTTATATTCTATTTTTTCCTGATTGATTTTGTGTTTTCTATAGACACTTAAGTTTTGTTTCATGACCTGATAGCAKCTTCAGTGAAAATGTTTATTAGTAAAGTTTGAGAGTAAGTATACTAAATGAAAGGTAAGTTTTTGCAATTTTTTCTCTTTTTATTTCAGAAACTGTCTTTGTTCATATGGTTGTAGAGGTCTTTGGGGACTTTACTCTTCTTTAGGTATATATCTGTTTATAGTAAAACAAATGCTGTGTTTTGTTCATCATTGCTGTATTAGCAAATAGTGAAACTTAAGTAAGAGTGGCTTTGTACAGAAAAAGTGCTGAGGGTTTGATGTCACCATTGCAAGTATATTGGGGAAGTTTACTTTTGACTAGCTCTACTCTGATCACTTTATCAGGTGGAGAGCACCGGATGTCTGCTGGAGGGTGTCCTCTGGTTTAAACTCACCTGAAAGAAATCCGTGTCCTGTGCTGTGAGATGGCTCCTCAGTGTGTGAGCGACGGAGATGGATCAAGAGATGTGGTTCAAAAGTGCCTCTCTGATTGAAACTAAAACACTAACGTAAACCCAAGTCAGAGTAATAATATGTGATCATTTATATTAGATTAAATTAGGAGTTTATATTTTGGTGAGAAGACCACAATAAGTTTCTGATAAGCTGCATGGATTTAGTTCAGACTTAGTCATACAGAGTCTGGGGGGGAGCGCTTTGTTTAGGATTTCTACATTTTTGCTCCTATCTGCAGGTTGAAGATCATAGATCAACCTGACTTCAAATACTCTACTGAACTTACAATAAATAAATTTGCAATAATCAGAAAAATGCAAGGTGCAAATATCAGAAAAAGAGAAAAAATACTTACTTTCAGAGCTCAGAAAGAAGAGGCTGTTTGGAATTTTTGTCCTGAGCAATGCACAGGACCTAGTTCAAGAAGAATCAGTAGGAGAGCTGCTCAGTAATAGAAACCACAATACAATTAGTTTTAAGAGAGTGGTGGTAGAGAGCAGTATCAGGCATACTTTTATTTGACTTCAAGAAAGGAAACCGTGAAGAAATGAGACAAAATTTTGAAGATAAAGGACAAGGGAGCTGTCCAAAAAGCCTGTATGCAGCATGAAGGTAGCTGAAAATGCTGTATTAGAAGCACAGGTAAAATGTGTGAAACTCAGAAAGCAAAGTGATCCGAGAGCACCCTGCATGTCTTCCTAGGAAAGTTAAGGGAACTACTGTGTGAAATCTAGAAAGTGGAACACTTGCTCAAATAAGGCGGAAAATAGCAGGTAAGTGTAAGGTCAAGGTCTCTTATCCTACTTCCATAAGAAGGAGTTGTCTGAGTCATGGTCTTGCTTCTTGACACTTCTGAGATCCTAACTGATGTGCTCTTTATTATCAGGTAGGGGTTTACAAGTTATTTGCTTATTTGTTTTACCAAAAATTTAAGTGGGATGGTTTAGGCTTTAATACAAAGCTTGGAGGCATTTCAAATTTTGTTTTTTTTTTCAATGAGATGTTGGTAGAATATCAAGAAGATTTTATTGAAGATAAGTGTTCCATTATCTTGTTGTGCTTTATGCAATAGTTTATCTTACATTTTTGTTAGGATGATCTAAAATAACTCGGTGAATTTCTAATCTTTAAATCATTTTTTATGTAGTATTACTGCATAGTTTTCTGAAAGGAAAATAAATCTATAAGATCACAGTTGGAAAAAAAAGGTCTTCTAGAAGATAAAGTTAATAATCCTCAAAGGTTAAATTAATTGCTGTCATTTATTTCAGGTATACACTTAAATATCAAAAATGAACAAATTGGTAATAATCATCCCAATGATGATTGGATGGCCCATGCCTCCAATGCATTAGGCTACTATACAGGATAACCATAGACATTAAAACTTAAAAAATAACAWGTCGTTTTTAATTACAGCAGTGTGAACATTCAGATTAGAAGATTAGACATCTGAATGTTATTAATGAATAAACATGTACATTAGCAATGTTCAATATATTCCTATTTTCATATAATTCAGTTTCTTTAGGTAATATATTTAGTGCTCATATTGAAAAGGGGACAATTCCTGAGAATCATGTTAAGAAGGTGCAGGGAAACATCTTATTCAGAAGCAACTGAAGTCAGTGGAATCAAATTGTAGCAAAACGGCCTAGAGAATCTAGCTGCAAAACCAGTAGGTTAAAGTACATTTTATTTCTCCAGCCACTGTACGGTATGTGTCAAATACTTGCTTTTAGGAGGGAGGAGAGTGAAATGTGTGTTCTCTAAATAGCATTTGCAGATCTCCATCTAGAGGTGCATGTTTGGATTTTGTTTGTGCATGTTTTTGAGGAATGTCTTTTAGAAATTGGCCCGATATTAAGGAAAAAAGTGTTGTTCAAAGTATTTGCAATAAAACAGAATTATCTTTAATGGAAACAAAAAATATTTCAAAAGATTTTTGTTAGAAGGATTCAGAAGACTTCAGTTGAAAAAAGAATTGAATGATAAAGTTTGAAGTGAGTAACTTAAGATATGCTGTTTTAGAGCTGTAAACTTTCAGTCACTTAAATGTTACTACACAAAGGCTCTCAAAATACACTCCTGTATTATAGAAGGAGGAAAGTAGCCTAGACATCAGATAGGAGAAATAGAAATGTGGGTCTGAAGCACTTGTTTTGAACTTTGCAGTACATCCTGAAATGCTTCTTCCTGCTGTGTGACTTGATTAGTTTTACCTGGGTAGGTTTGCAATCTAAAATAATCTGGAATTCTCTCAGAATCTATGATAGGCCCCCAAATGTAATGTTTCTGTAAGATGTTAAGGAAAAAAGTACTAACGTGGAAGGAGGAAAAAAGACAGTTAAGGATGCTGAAGTGCAGGAAAGATARGCTTTTGAAAGATGGGAAACTCACTGAGTTAAATTGGAGATCTRTTTTGCCACTATGAAAAACAGCAAGAGACCTATACTGCTTATATTTGGATGACATACCAGGAGGATTATTTTTGAATCATATTCCTGCATGAAATTACCTCCTTGGGTTGCTTTGCCTCTTCACTGTATTTCATCATAGTAAGGCTGTCACGTAAACGTAGAGTGGAAGCTGTCTCTGTTGGCAGTTCATCATTGGACAAGCCTTCCTGAGCTATTGTTTTATTAATGTTTTCCATCTCATTTCCTTTTTTCATGTCGATATCTCAAATCCAAAGAGTTCTTCAGCCAGCTGTATCTATGAGAAAGCAATATGACTCAGTAGCAAGAACTTTACTCAAAGTGTTATCTAATCTTAGATAGGTTTTTACAGGTAACTCGTTTGCCCTGTTAATCAGAAAGAATAAAAAACACAGTGACCATCACTTTAAAACTCTTCAAATATATTTTGGGGGAAGAAAATTTTCAGGTTCTCATGTTTTGTGCAAAGAATGGGAATGAAATGAAATCTCCTGGAACTGGTGGTCCTATAGTCTAGACAAAGTTGCCGTAGCACGTGGGACATCTGCACACTGCTGAGAATCATCCAAAAAAGTCAGAGCTGATGCAGGGCCTGTGCTGGGAGGCCCCACATTAAAGATGTTGGTGTGTGGGATTTTTATACTACTTCAGCTTGGATAGAAGGGCAGCTAGACTAACTCATCTCTTTTTTTTCCCTCACTGTTCTGTTAACAAAATCTTTCGCACTTTATTCTTCTCTCAAAAAGGGAACCTTCTACTACATTACAGTTATGCGTTTCCTAGATGGGTGAAAAGGTGTTTCTTTCTTCTCTACATAGTAAAAATCCTTTCTTCTGAACTCATACACATGTGCAGAATCTATTCCGACTCGTATGGATACGTATATTGTCTAGTTGTATTCTCTATCTGGTCTTAGTGGTTTTAGGGGTCTTGATCCCACCTTTCAGGAAAAAAAAAAAAAAAAAAAAAAGACATGCTTAAGTGCTGCCATGAATATGGATAGATGTGAGCGTGTGTGGAGCTGTTTTCTTTTCACGTTACATGGTTGTGTGGTACAGCCCATCACTTGTTCTGGCAGGCATCTTTGGGTCGATTTCCCGTAGTGATTGATGCTTTGCCTTCTCTGTCTTTCCACAAATGTTCCTTTTCACCGCCGCTGCAATTCCAACTGAGCTGAGTTCAGCTGACTTCAGCTGCCTCCTCCAGCTTGTCTTTTACTCTTTCATCTCTTGTTCCTGCTCGTTGCTTCAACTCTTTCTGCCTTGCTACTGTATTCTCTATTGTTTTTCTGATCTCCTCTTCTTACCCTTGCTGGTCCTTTGCATCATTTCATTACTTCTGTTCAAATTTAGACTCCCTGGAGACCAGATCTCTACAGTGTTTTGTCATTTCAGCTTCTCCCATGGCAATGCTGTGACTCCCCCAGCTCTCTTTCACTGAGCGTGCACAGATCCAAGGATCATAGTGCATATGGTTGTATGTGTATCCTAGTGAATCAGTCAGCTGAATGCTTTCCTGTGGAACTATAAATAGTGTAGGCTACTGATTTAGTTTAGAACATTACCTCTTCTGTTTCTCCTTTTATGTGTGAAAGAATTACAGAAACAGTGGGGGAAYTGGGACTTGACTCTACAAGAGTTGCAGAGGAAGCAAACCCCAGCAGGGTGCTGCCAGATGGAAGAAATAAGCAAATTGAAAAAATACATTTTTTTGCTTCTTCTTTGTAGTAATCTGAGTTTTTGTATGTGAGAATGTTAGGGTAAAAAGACAAGCAAACAAACAAATGAGATTTGCAAGCAGATAACCTTTTTGGTGTAAACTATATGCCTGGACCAGTGGGTAGCCAAACTTTCATAATAAAGTAACGTACACACTTGAAGACTGAGTCCATGCTTATAACTTCTAAATAATACTTACATTACTGTTTTCATTTAAATTGAGCATTATTGTTCAAATATGTGACCTTATTTTCACCTTTGCATGAACAGTTCATGCTTACAATGCCCATTTTTCTGTTCAGTTAGAAACTTGAAGACAAAAATCCAGATCCAAATTAAAATCTTCTGCTTCTCTCCCTGAACTACTTCAAGAGACTTTCAGCTGCTGCTGTGCAGATTAGCCTTTAGTGAGTCTGTTTATCTTGCTTTCTAAAAGAATATAATGTATATAATGACTTTGACTGTATAATTGTAGTAGACCGTATTGCAGAGGCTGATTTAAAAAAGAAGAGTTCTGGAATTCTGACATTGCTTTTTTTTTGGGGGGGGGAATTCAGAAGGGCTAGCTCAAAGGTGATCTGCAAAAGAAAAAATGAAAATATATTTTTTCCATATTAGAAAACCCCTTTGTCTGTCACCTTTCCCCCACATGTTCAGAAATTAAGAACAAAGAATTGGAACTCTCATCATTTCTGTTATTACAATATATAGTATCTCATGATATTTAAAATACACACTTCCATATCTTAGTTATGTATATTTTTCCCTGAAAGTATTCAAACACATTGTTACATTCAAAGCCCCAACATTTCTACAATTGAGAATAATTCACCCATTGCAAAGGACAAACTGTGTCATAGTCTCATTATGAAGATAAAAGCATCCAATTTAAGAATAAAAAGGAGGATGACGGTGAATACTATTAAAAGAAAAAGGACATGTGGGAATATCCAACTAAATTCCTTAGTATTCATCAATATTTCTACTGCATTTTAAGAGCTTTACCAGATAGCCTAAAAGCTTTGGAAGGGAGAGAAATGCTTAGTGTCCAGCCACTACTTTCCCTGTTTGATAATTTCTGGAGTCAGATACGGAATCTGAATAAAATTTTGGATATAATTGCAATTATTGATCATTTTATATTTTAAATTCCAGATCTCAGAGTAACAGCAATTACTTGGATTAAAATACTCAAAAATGAATTATGGTTGTTGCTAAGGGAGGACACATGCTGTGATTAAAAACATTAACAACAGCTGTCCAGAATCTACTTTCCAGACACCAATAATTTGTTACACACACAGATAGAAATCTGCATTTGTGGTTTTTCTCCACTAAGTTTTTTTCCTTAATCTTTTGAGCGTTCTAAACACATGTTAAAATAATTAGCCATTTGAGAGTATATGATACCAACATATGAGGAAACAAGCCTTAGGAAGCATAATGGAAGGATATAAAGAATTAAATATATTCAGTCGCAACCTGGCCTGTGTGGATATGAGCTGTTGGGATGGTTGTTCCTTCATCTAGCCTTTTTGTCCTGAGTAGCTCTTAAGYTTTTTTACCTAGTCCTATTAAAATAAAAGCATATGAAAAATCTAGTTCTGATAGAAATTTTGTGACTAGGAAGGCCTGAATGAATATGGTATCTAGAAGAAGTGGGCTTGAAAATAAACTCKGGAGTAATCAGCTGAGATTAATATGTGAATACATCTTTTTTCTAG
Organism: Rhea americana; assembly: GCF_003343005.1. Taxonomy (NCBI): domain Eukaryota; kingdom Metazoa; phylum Chordata; class Aves; order Rheiformes; family Rheidae; genus Rhea; species Rhea americana. The sequence goes on from NW_028186978.1 coordinate 7,232,131, forward strand.
TAATGGTACGATTTGACTAGAAGATCAATATTTCCTAGATAGAACTTAACAGGGCAAAGTGACCTATGGTCAGTAGAAGAGGAAGAAGGTGGAAGGAGGAATAAACGCCAGTAATCAGAGATCAACAGATGCAGTTATTTGAGATGCAAGATTTGAGGTGGATCTCTTAGACGCTGAACTGTTCTTGGGCTTTCAGAATTTAATACCAAATCAGACTCACATTGTACTGAATCAAGTAAACTTCTTTAACATTTTAATTTTCTGGACCTAAGTTATATTCTTACAGTTGCACATGAAGACAATAAGAGAGCATAAAACTGAAACCCTAGTTACATGATTTAAAACTTCTGTCTGTTTTTCAGGAAGGTGGCAATGATAGGTAGAAAAGCAGAACAAGGTAAACAGTTGTGTTTTCCAAAGTATTTTGGGTAATGAAATCCCTGTCATGAAAGGAATGAATGAACTGCTATGATAAACTGATATGACCAAAAAAAGAGAAGAGGAGTCTCAAAAAAGTTTAAGAAAAATGCTTAACTTTATTAAATGGTAGAATTGTCACTGAATACACACGTTTTGAAAAGCTCCATGAATAATGATGATACTTAGTGATAAGCGTCATCACTAGGTATAATCATTATTTAATGTCAACTAAGCATCAGTAGTGATGTAGAAACAATTGTGGTGCTTCCAATTGTGATTGCAGACTGTCCACTTCCAAAGCTGGGACGGTATCAGCAGAAGATGCCTCTGTTGTAGATCTTAAATGATGGGTGAGTTAACTGAATGTCTCTACCAGTATGAATCAGCTTCTAAAGAAGAACAAAAATCCTTGGAGTTGAAATAGACTTGTTTAGGTAAGACTGTATGTATATTTGGTTTTAAGGTAGAATATACACAGGTATTCATGAGCAATCCTTGTGTACAATATGAGCTATCTTTGCATTTTTTTCAATTTCTCTTCTTCGCCAGTCTTTTCCCATGAAGCCAGAAAAACACATATAATGCATAGCGATATAATGAATGAGGATTTTTCTAGAGACTTGGTGTCAGAAAAGGGAAGAAAAGTGGTGTCAGGAGCCATGATGAGCAGATTCATAAAGATGTTTTAACAGGTATAGTTAATAGGATACAGAAGTAATAGAAACCTTGTGAATGGAGAAATTCCTTAATTTTCAGGTTTCCCACTGAACATAATCCTGTTTTCCTACCTTTGGTAGAGAGGCTAGTATTCAATATGTTAGCTAAAACTAAGATTTCCATCCTTGTATCAAGTATTCATTTTAAAACTGTGGCGCTGAAAACTAAAACATAAAAACAATTTGCTGGATTTTGATCAAAGTCTGAAATACTGAAAGTTACCTCTAAAAATAGATTTGCAAAATTAGCAACCAAGAGAAATCTAAAATGATCTATCTTCTCTTTCTTTTTAAAATCATAAGCTTAAAAGTCTTTGTTTCTGTTCTCGACRTGTGCTACATCTTAACATCTGGGCAATTATGCAAACCTGTAAATTACATTTTTCCTCTCTGAGTTAATTGGCATGAAATTATAATGAAAAGAATTCAAAACCTTGATGCAAAATTATAGTCTCATAAAATGAAATTGTAAACATACTGATTAGCATGTAAAATTTTAATGAGACTGTATTTTGATAGAAAAATCCTCAAACTGAGAGAGGTGTGCAGCAACTTTCAGCAAATATTTTGCTTAATTAATGAATTTCAATAATTGATAGTTTTACACTAGATTTAAGTACCATTACTGAAACCACCTTTCTTCTTTTTCAATGAGACTGCTGTAAGGAAGTGTGAATTTGTTTAAAACCTATCACCTTTGTTCAGAGAAGAGATATTACAAGAAAGTTGGCATCCAAGTGAAAAACTGAAAGTGTAATTAGCGCTTCAGATGTTTATTCTAAGCCAATTGGTCTAACACCTCTTCACTGAGAATGGCAGAGAGCTCAGTGTCATGGTCCCAGCAAAACCCAGGGACGTGGCAAGCTCGGCCTTCGCGGAGCCTGCCCGCGGTGTGACGGCTGTGGCCACGCTTAGTTGGTCGTAGGCAGTAAATTGTTGTTCTTGCCTAAGCTCAGAAGACATAACTTGGCCCTTGTGAGTGTCTAAATGGATGAAAAGCTGAATAAAATTCTGATGGCTTTCTTCCCATACACACAGAAAATGCCTAATATATTTTACATGAGGCATAAGTGTAAAGGTCTGATTAAAAGAAACAACAAGCAAATGAGCCTTAGAACTTCTGTACTAACATGGATTGAGTGGAAAAGGTTTTAAAGCATCCGTGGATCAGCTTTCTTTTCCTGCATTACTGTATTATAGCTAGCAGCAGAGGTACCAACTGGTGCTATGATAAATGTTGTTATTCAGTGCTAGTCACACACTCATACTACATAATTTTATTGAAGTTAATAGAAGTTTTGTATGCCCTAGGATTTGCAGAATTAATTTCATAATGCAYTTGGTGAACAGGAAGCAGGAATGATAAGCCATTTTTTTTAAGAAAATCTCTTCTCTTGAAATTTCTTAGTAACTGACAGGTCAGAARGTTTGAAATAACTAGGCTGAATGCACAAATTCTGGCTGTCATTCAATTCATGTACAGATGTTAACCTTTGTCCCCTCAAAGAATCACACTACAAGCAGAAAATAAGGAAAATTAGTTGAACCGTGGAAGTTATATCCTTCATTGATTGATCTTCTTTGTTTCATTTTTATATATGCAGAAACTTAAAAAATAAAACAGGAATACTTACAAAAAATAATGACAGCTTAATTARATCTTCAGAACTCTCACAATCAATTAAATAACACAAACATATATACTGTCAATTGTTACTTCAGTGTAAAATCTAAAGTATATTGAACATCAATATAAAAATTTTCAATATTTTAAAATRTTCAGTCAAATGATCATTATATTTATCTAACTATGAATTCCTGGGTGTGCGCGGTTCATCTTRCAGTTCATCACCCCAATTCCCTAAAGTTGTCTTAAAATTTACCRAACAAGTATTGCAAGTGCTCCCTGCCTAACACTCCTTCCTGATTGTCATATCTTGCAGCTCACAAGGCTATGTGAAGCATAGACTGCCTAGTAGAAATTGGTCYGAAAAAGAAGGTAGAATACATAAAAGGTGTGCACACATTTCTGATTTGCAGACAACAGTAAGATGCCTTTAAACAGCTTTTAGCTAATTCGAACTGAAATACACCCTAGGAAAAATGCAGATAGATGCATTTTTATCTTTAGTACATCTTTGCATTCACACCATTGCAGGCTTTTTGGGAAGAGGGAGAGGTATAAGTATCTTGGATTTATTTTTTTAGTTGTGATTGATCATGGCTAGAAATCATTCATGAGAGATTGCAAGTGTAATTGAACACCTTCTTAATAAATTTGAAAGCCAGTTCCCTTCGGTTTAACTCTTTTGCAACAGTGTGTGGAAGAAGAAACAGTTTTGTGAGAGTTGTATGTGCTAAACATGAGCAGGTTGTGACATTTTGTGCCGTATGGTATACATGTCACTAAGTGGAGGGCTGCTTCCTCGCGTCCTATCCAGTGAYGGCTTTTTGGAAACAAAATACCATTTCCAGCTGAGGTGAGCCTTCCGCTTCGTTAATCTGCAAGATACATGTCACAAGTGGTGCGGCTGGTTTTGGAAACTAACCTCCTGTTAAGAGGACGTAGGACTTGGCAGAAACTCTGGCCCTTAATTTACAAGATCCTAGCTCTTACCAAGAGACACAATTTTCTGATAAAAATTGTCCGTAAGTGTTTCAGTTGTTCCGATACTGTGTAATGACAAAGTGCTCATTCAGAAGGCTGAATCAGGATTTGCAGGATTTGTAATCATTTGATTACATGTATAAGCAACAAGAAATATCCTGTTTCTGACTCATTTCAGAAAACAAATGTTTATTTTCAGAAAAAAAAAACAATCTAAGGTTGTAGAAGATGCTACTTACTGAATTTCAATCATCTTTATCTTCTGTTTTGTGACACAAAGTACGCAGGATACTGGCAATCTAGTCCTGAGGGGTGTACAAAAACATCACTAAAAAGAAAGGTGAAAAAAAACTTTGGCAACTTTGAGACATAATAAAGTGACTTATGTCAGTTGTATTCTTGTTGGKGGAGGAGGGTGCTGAATTTTGGGCTAAGTGAAGTGTCACTGTTGTGGCAATGTTCCCACCTGATTGCAGACTTTAGGAATCATTTTGTTGGGAAGCCGTTATAGTATTGATTGCCCAGAGGTGACAAAACAAGGAGTAATCTGTCCATTAACCATAGATGGATAAATGGTTTGGTGATGTTTTTATCTGTATAGCAGAAAGGTGTCTCGATCCCTATAGCCATGGATTGCCTTTCCCTGTAGCATGGATAACTGTGGGATCAGAACTCTTCAATAGAATAAATATGATAATAGTTCTTTGGAGTATTCCTTCAAACATCAACTCTCTTGCCAAAGTTTTGAGCTTCATCTGCTAAGAAATAGCTGAGTGTCCTAGAAGCACTGCTGGTCTCTCAGTCCTGGCAATAGCGAGGTGTATGTACAGTGGGATGATTCTTGGAAGATTTCCACATGCAGATGTTCTCAGACAGAAAAGCAAGTGGCTTAAAGGTTATTCAGGTTTTGTCACCATTATTGCTATATTTCTGAGAAAAGATGCTATGGACAATGAGGAATAATAAAGTTTCCRTATGTGTCGCTGATAATTAAGTGGATCATGATAGTCAGTGAAAAGGTATTCTGAATAAAATAGCAAAGAACTGTCTCTTTGATATCCTGTAGAAATAAAAAGGTGTCTTGAATATCAGGCTACAATTCGAAACATCTTTTTATCTTKGGTGTCTTAAATAGTTAATGCAGGATTTTGGGTGGATGGAAGCTTTCTAGAAAAGAGATCCTTTGAGCAAGAGACTTCCTTGTTACAGAGAATCTTTTCTCGAATATCACAATAGAAAATAGAAAGATGCAGAAGAAATGGTTTCTACAATTTTGATTGGGTTATAAAAGTACATGGCTTATAAATGAACAAAGCATAGATGATAGGTATAGTATAAATCTTAATTGACAAAGTTTCTAAATATAATCACAGTTTTGCTAACATTTTTATTTTTCGTTATTCATCAAACATAAATAATTATTTTTAGGAAGTAGGATAATGTCTGTATCAAGTCAAATGGCAGTTATAAGTGAATCATTACTTTCAATATCAGAAAAGATTACTTCAAATATAAGATCACAAAATATTCATTCCTTCAGTTTATAAAATGTTAATAAATATTTTAAAAGCTTAGTAATATTTTTAAGTTAATATTGTTTCTCAAGATTTTTTAAATCCTCTGTTTCAACATCTGCAGTAGTATCTCTGGAAATTGGAGACTTACACAAACATTATTAAGGGAAGATTTTAGTCTCTGAGTAAAGTAAAAGCTCTCTAATACCTCTTTATCTCAAAAGAACTTTTCTCCCTGACCATGTCCCGTAAAACTTTAACWTTTATTTGTTGTCCCAAGATGTCTGTAAAATGTGTTGTATTTTAATATACACACTACATATTTCCTTACATATCTCACAAATATGTTTCATATTTGTATAAAGTATATATTATGAAACTAAGTGTTTCTTTGATACTAAAATATAGATATTTTGATTAAATCTTTTGAAGAGTTCTGGCAGAAGAAGGTTCTGAAAACTGTAAAGTTAATCCAGAGTCATATTAAAGAAAGATATATTAATCAGAGTAACTTTAGCCATCATATTTTGAACTACTTATTTACTAATCTGTGAACTCAGATGAACTCTGAAATGTGAAATGAAAAGAATACAATATATTAATATRTGTTAGTGCTTCATTTTCAGAAAATACTCAAGGCAACAGAGAATAAAGTAGCTCAACTCCTGTAACAGGTAACACGTATCAGGTAAACAAGGCACTTAATTCAAGCTAACATACCTGTTTTATTGTATGGCACATACAACCACTGCCAGTAGTCATCCCTGTATGTGAAGGATCTCCTGCAAGAGACTAGAGTTTGGGGAAAGTATTAGTAGAATAGTTATAATATATTCAAGGCATTTTCATCTTGAATGAAGTAACTGGTACAGACGTAGCGTGAAGGGACTTTAGGAATCATCCTCTTCCTCAGAGACAATTCTCTTTTTGAKTATGAGACAGCAGTTCGAACATGAGTGCCACTGAAGAAAAATTTTTTTTCCCCCTCTTGGAAGTGGAAGATACAGATCATCTGCACCAACCCCGTGGTTATCAGAAATTTCTCAAAAGTCAATTAACTGACATTAATTTTATTTAAGTTAGCATAAACTGATTTTTTAAAAAAAAAATACATAAATTTTTTTTAAATGCTCCACTAGGGTTCCTCAYAGACCCACTATGATACAGTGGTGTGGTATGAATGCAGAGGTCATCTTCAGAATCTGGTGAGGTTATTTTTAAAATTAGTGCACCATGAAAAGTGAAGCTACTGGAATTAAAAAAAAATGATGGCATATTGTTAAAGAGCAAAGAAAATGAATAAACTAAACTGGTATCCAGATGGTAATCCAGTTGTCCATTTTGACAGAAAAATAAAGGCAACTAATAATTTCTGATGGAGGTGAAAGTAGCAGTCAGGCAAAGGTGAACAAATATTACTTGCACTACTGCTTTTGCTTCATTTTAGCAGCTGCAAAACTAGTTTATAACCTGTGTAAATGCTAAATCCTTACCTTGTAAATAGAATAAAGCTGTATAGATTGAAATGATTTCAATGGAATGGGAGGGTTTATTAAGAAAAGGGTCGACAAGACCAGTTAAAGACTGATGCCAAAACAGATATTTGACTTGTTTATATCCCTGGCAAAAAGTAAAATATTTCATTATACTGAAACTTCATGAGAAACAGAAATGTTGTAGGTATTTACATAAAGATAATACTTGTCATTTTTGCCAGCCTTAAAATGAAGTACGATCAGTTTTGGAGATCTAATAAAATCTGACATATTAATTACAGGATTGTTTTTGTTTTCTGATTTTAATTGCAGGGTAATTGTAGTTTAAGCATAGATTTAACTAAGCGCAACTATTCTGGCAGAAACTGTTGTTTCTGGCGCATTAATGTAATAAACTTTAATCTTAATGAAATTAAGACTGCACTTGATTGAGCGATATTTGAAAATGAATATAACAAACAGTCCTACCGGGGAGAGTTTGGGAACTTACCCCTTTTCACTCTCTTGTGATTTCTGCTTGCTTTCTGCGGCACTGGCACCACTTCATTGTGGTGCAGTGGKGGGGATTCTACCTAGTCCTTCAAAGTTAGAAAAAGCTGTAACACTTATTACTGGTAAACTAATGGGAATGACTTCCCCTTGCCGTGACTGTCCCATGATATAAAGYAGAGTGGAAAGGAGTGTTTACCACCTGTATGTGACCCAGTGGGAAAACCTGATCTACTGTAAGTCTGAAGAGGACCTTTTGCCTATTCCACTAACACTAAGGTTACATCTATTGTTGGCTAACGTTCACTTTTAAATAAATAAATTAATGATCCAGAGCATAGCTAAAGCAACAGACTAGAGGTATAGCCTTACAGCTAGATCTGTGTCCAATTCACTTCAGCTTTATTTTGTCAAGTCACTGAAAATTTACTCCTTTTTATTAAAAATGAAACAGGATAAAGTGGCATTTTCAATGCAGACTTCCTCGTACTTCTCATTAAGATTCTCCTCTTTCGTATCAGAAAAATAACCTCTGGAAACTGTTTCAGTTCAACACCTATTCATTCCTTCTGAGATTTGTTAAAAGAGAATTGCTGCTGATAAGCTTTGAAATCTTGTTAGATCGTGGCACTGGTGACAATTCATCAGGCAATGAAGAAAARGGGCAAATTTGTATCTCAAAATCCTGAGAATATCTTGCTCAGTCCTGCTATAATTAAAATCACTGGGGGTATGATTTCCATGTGGCCTGAGTACTTCTTACAGGCTATTTTGCACGGTTCCTTGTTCAGTGCTTTGCTTAAATTTTCATCAGAATCCTTGATAGCTGTTTCTGTTGAAGAGTAGGAGATCTGGAATGGAATTTAAGGTACTTCATAATCACCTAGGGAACGTCATGGGAATTTTCTATGCAGGAGTTCCCACTACTGTGTGGAAATTCTTCTTTCCTCTCTGTCGCTAATTAGTACAACTCATCAGATGTTCTAAACTAACCTGCAGATACCTGCTCTGTGTGCCCTGTCATTCTGGTCATCAGTTATATATTGGAGATCTGCTTTGCCATACTTCAGTTCTTATTTGGATCATATTTCTGAGTTTCTTCTCTGGTCAAAACCTAGGAGAGAGTCTGTGAGCGTATCAGGTCCTGATGTAGAGGCTATAGCTTATCACATCCATCATCAGGTAGACCTTGAAATGAGGATGTAAAGATAATTTAGAATTTCTTTCTTGCCCTTTGTATGATGCAGCTCATGACATGCACAGGCAGTCCTGAAGTGACAAGAATAAAAGTTGCACTCTTCAAGAAAGCTTGCAAAGAAAGATGACATTTATTATCTGTGAGCCAGAGAGAGAATATGACATAAGGGAATAATGCTGGAAAATCTGTTGGCTTCCAACCCATAGCTTTTGGAATTGGAAAAGATGTTAAATAATTGTAAGATRTCAATAGCAATATAGTTGAAACAATAACAAATTATATAATAGCTTTTATGTGCTGAAAACTTCAAGTCTCATAACTGCCAAATTTGTATCATGTTGATCGTGTCATTGAAAATATGTGAAAGAGACTTCAAAAATAACTTGCAACTGTCTTATCTCTGTTCTGTACTGAGTGTGGAAAGATAGCACAATTAAAAACCACATTTCATCATTGAAATTTCATGGTTGGAATTTAAATTGGATTCAAGATCATGGGAAATATTGTAATAATGAGTGTTAGTATGCAGAAAGTCATAGAAAGTTAATGAACTTTAAAAACTGACACATTGCTCTAGTAGAGTCATTAGCACAGTCCTTGGCTTCACGAGAGAAATAACTAAAGATAGATGCATTGAATTAATTAAAGGAAGGAACTCCCAGCACAGCGATACGTATGTAACGAATGACAATGATAAACTATGAATTAGGAAAGAAAATAGACTTCCTTAAAAAAAAAAGAAAAAAGAAAAGAAAAGAAAAAGGTTATTGAATGCAGTATACTTTGATGAAATGAAAACTTCTCTTTAGGTTCAGAAGATTGTGACATTCAGTTTGAGCACCTCTGAAACTTGTGCTTCTGAAATTCCCTGACACAGTATTGAARCTTTGAAAGTTTTTCAATTCTCCCTGAAACCAAATCCTAAAATAGGGATAGCATCATAGTAATGTATCTGTATGTTTAATGACAGTGTTACCCAAACCCAAGAGAATTTGATCATATGTCTGGAAGAGAAAATTACTTAGCTGTAATCTTGCTCCTTTACAGATGTCATTATACTGATGCTCATTACTGAAGCTCAGAACTCCACCATGGGACCTGGAAGGATCATACCTCTCTCGTTCATTTAACTGGAGTAAATGAGCCCAGAAAGTCAAAGATGTCAATATAACCTATTGATTTATAACTTGAAATAGTTAAGCATGATTCAAGAGAATTAATGACAAAATTTGAAATTTTATTGTTTAGGATTCTCAAGGCAATGATAAACAAAATATATGATGTGGAAATGCAAGACAAATGATCAAAATTTTATTTCTGATATTTGGTAGTAATGTGTTCTCTCAAATACTCCTTTCTGACAATGATGTTTCTTTTCCTAATTTAACAGGCCAGAAGAAGAGAGAAGCATAAAACATGTTTGTGTCAATAATCCTGAAAATAACTTTGTTAGTGATCTCATAGTCTATTAACAATTGAATTGTTACTTGTATAGAATTTGCTACCAAAAACTGCTATCTTCAGAATAAATAAACTGCTGTCTTCAGAGTTGCAGTCGCAACTCTGAATCRCAAAGAGTAAAGCAATAATTAAAGCCATGAAAAATACCCATAAAACCTATTGATAGAAATGAAATTGCCAAACCTTCTAATACCTTAGCTCACAGATACTGTTTAAATTGGGGATATTTTATTTCCTGAAACAAGTGTCCAAAATGACCATACTGTTCCTAGAAAGTGCAATTCTAGTAAATGGTATATGAATGTATCTTGGCAACTGAGTACTGAAAATGATAAGTGYTAAATCTATGTCAAATAGTAAAATTGATTAAATGAATAAAATTTAATTATAATGATTTTACCAGAAAATGGCAGAGAAGGCTATGCCTTCTCTCTGGCTCTTCTACGGTTCCTTTTCAATTCTGGTCTTAAGTGCCATGCAGTCACAGCATAGTTTCCAGCACCTTAGATCCAGCTGAATTCCACTACACAATTCACACAATTCCTAGGCAAATTTGGAGGCAAACAGTCCCTTTCATTCTTGTGAGAGATTCAGATGCTATGTGCATAAGAAATAAGCATAATCATGTTATCAGTGTAAAGACTTCTTACAGAAAAAGGCGTAAACAGGAGAGACAGGTAATTGCACTAATCTTACAGCAGTGACTTAATGATAAACCACAAGATAACTCATATGAGGAACAATCTGAAATTGTAAATATCCTAAAAACCAAGGGGAGATAAGTAAACAGTGAGTAGAGAACACACACATGGTTTAAAACTGAAAAGGTAATGAAATAAATATCCATAACCAAAGATGGTGAAAGAGGTCATCTTATGGTGATTTTATGATTTACAGTTGAATGTCCATTATCTACATCAGAGTTACCTCCCGCAAATGGAAAGGTTTCAGATATGTGTTATAGGAACATAGTTTATCTGRTCAAAGTTTCTTGCACAATCAGTTAAGATTTGCAGACTGTTTCAGTGACTTTAAAATAAAAGTTTAGGGTTGGAGCAATGCAGGTACAAAAATTTCTAATTCCTCTTCTTAGGCAAGAAGCTCAGTGACAGCAGCAACATCGAATATTGTCACTAATGCACTTTGGAAAAACTTGCAGGCATACCCAAGGTAAGTGCAAAAGCTAAGTCAGAACTACCAGGCAAATGAATACTTGGTGACTTCCTCAGATTAGAGCCATTTCGTACAGATAGTAATCTGCTGTAGGACCCAAGTTCTCTTAAAGATTAGTCTATTCGTACTGGATGCACAAGCTTTGCAGCATGGAGATGTGAAATAAAACTGACCACGGTATCCCTGATCTCTTTACAGGAGAGAAGTTAAGGCTGATCACAGGATCCAGCAAAATGGGCTTCTCRTATTTTAAGGACAACGAAAAGGAATGGATGTTGGACTTCACTGGATTATATCTGCCTCTCAGCAGGTCATCAATACTACATCTGTGGCAGGTATGTAAATGTGCCACCCTATAAAATTCTACATTTGGGAGCTCCAGAGATTCCTGTTCTTAAAACTGACAACACCAATACAATAATCTAGTTTTTAGCGTGTCTTTAAAGAAAGAGATCCTCCCACTGTCTGTGTGTTGAATAGTACAAGATGGTGTTTCAGACCAGGACAAAATATGTTTCTAATTTTCACATAGCTTTCCAATATATCCTGCAGTGAATAATAATTCGCCTAGGCCCTCTGACTCAGTTCCTTCAGCAGCAGGGCTTGGTGTGCAAGATGCCAAAACAGCTTTTGTCATGGTCTGATGCTCATCAGCACCTACCTTCCTGTATTCACAGGACACTTTTTACCATTTCAACCTTTCTGTGTCCTGGAACGCTGGTCTGATTACTCTGATTTTGAGTCTCTTACTAGAGACATAGTCTGTTAGTAGATTAGATCTGTGGATTCCTCMATTAAGCAACTGAGTTGCTCATCGTGTGCCTCCCCTCCCTGGAAATCAGTTACTCTTGTGGGGGATACGTACTGATTATGCCAGCAGAGATCTGTTCATTATTTCAGAAAGTAACAAAGGATTCTCATCCTTTACAGACTTGTTTTTCAGTCTTCAGTTTTACCTCTACGCTTGTTTTAGCTACGGATTAGATCTTAAAGATGTATTTTTCTGTAAACAAAAAGGATGTGGAAATGAGAAAAGCAAGGAAACAAATGCTCGTTTTTGTCACACACATAATTGTACTTTATAAATTTGCAAACATGCATATTTTGCCAGAATCAGTAATTCTCCCAAAGCTGTTGACAGTTTGCAACAAGAATGAAAAGTTCAGATACATGTGAATTTAAGCTGAGAAAATAATTTTCCATGCAAGAACACTCCAGAAGTGGAAATCATGACCATCATGCATCTTGTGAGTGAAGGAGCTGGAGGGCGTTCCTGCATTTTCTATTACTAGTAACATTCAGGTCTTCCAGAAATGAGATTATGGTATCTGTGGAATATAATAAAGTAGATATCGTTGAAGGAATGTAGCATATGATTCTTACGCAAATTGTGCATTTATTTTCTGTTGTTTAGCAGCCATAAAATTATCGAATAAAAGATTTCTAATACTGTCACAAAGAGAATGCACTGGCCAGGTGTACATATTTAATATAAAATGCCTGAAGAATATGTGTATACAACTTTCTTATCTGCATCTCTCATAGAAAAGAAAAATCTAGAAGAAAATTGTCACTTAAAGGATTGGATATGGATTTTATTTGAATTACATAAAAAACCTTTCCATAAATAAAATTGGCTAATCGGATTATTTGATGTCTATGATAAAAGCTGCTGTTAAAAAAAACAAACAAACAAAAAAAGCAGATATCTTTTTCTTGAAATAGTATAGGTAATTTTAAAATGAACTWCATAATTCAGCATCTTTCCCGTAATTGCAAAACCGTGGCTGCTATATCCATTGCTTAGAGTTAGGCTTGGTGATCCCGTTCACAGTGCTCACATTCGCACACCACAGCAGGATCCTGCTGGAAGGTCAGTCRTGCGTAAAGGATGGAAGTGGTCTCACGACAGGAGTACAATCTTTTGGAAAAACTGGCAGATCAGTAGATTCTGCTTACTTAGCCTTCATAGAGACTCACAGCAGCAACTCTTGTTTAACCAGCAGAATTCAAAATTTGAAACCTCAGCCTCAACTGAAATTGGGCAGAGATTGCTCCTAAACTGGCYCAGCAACACAATAACCAATCAGTTCCTGCAAGGTGCGCTATTACTTTGATGACCCATTTGCTGACTGAATATTATAAGGCGCTTTTTGGCATTGAGTCAGTCGAAGAGTTCAGACRGGAGAGCAACCTTATAATTTTGAAAGCCTGTCACTAGAAAGGCTTTTGTAAGTATATGATATTTTTGTATAAAGATAGTCATAATTGGAACTAATTAGAGAGAAAACTCACCCAAATTCTGTTGGAGGCATTGCAGACCTCTTAAACTCTATTATTTTATATTATTCCTCATAAATATTATCACTGTGTTGGCGTTTTTTAAATCAATTTTTTGTATCTTTTTTATGAGAATGTCTTTGTTCTTTATTTTAAAAAGTAGRAGAGATATAGCTTAAATGAAGCAATAAGATTCTGTTCTTCTCCATTTTCTTTCAAAGTACATTCTGCAAGAGGTCATAACAAAAATGATTTTRCCCAGGATCCAAACTGTAGAAATGTAATGGTCAAATATATCAGATACACACAGTCCAGGACTATGGTTTAAAACAGMTTCCACTCAGTGCAGACTAGGAAAGGACAGAAAAAGGAATCTCTAAAGTGCATTAATATGCCCCAAAACTGACCCAGAGAAGCATGAAGCAACCCAATCTATTCCTTTTTAACTTCTATCAACTATATGATATATCACTACCTATTCTGAGACTGTTAAATATAGAAATGGAAACATTTGTTCATGACTTTCACTAACAACGAATGCAGTGATTTCACCAGCRAAACTGTGGCCGAATCATTCTTTTTTTTTACTAACGTGAGTAACACATGGGATAGGTTGTATACACCAGCATAACAGCATCAACAGCCTGAAGAGGAAAAATAAGGGTGTCTGTCTCTGAGCTGTGACAGAGCTGCAAGTTCTAAATCTAACACTGTAAAAGACTACAACGTATGCAAAATGAAGAGTGTGCRTTTCGCTTAGAAGAGTGTTGAAATACAGGTAAGGAAAAGCTGTACGAACAAGGCAAGGGAAAAGTGAGTAGAAAGAAGAGCCTTGGTTACTTACTACAGTGACCTGGAGAAAGAAATCAAAGGAGAGAGCAGACGTGACTTGAGCTGAAGATCCCTTGCACAAAAGCAAATCATTGATTTGATAGTAAAGGAGTCCACAGAAGGCAAGACCTCCGTAGGAAATAGATTTGGAATGCGGTATTTTGACTTTGTCATATATTAGAGATCTATTTTTTCTAAACTACACCGTAGTTAAGCTTTATTGCCTAAGGAGCRAGGGGATATTGACAATGAAAGAACTGGCCTACCAAATATGTTTGGAGAGTTGCTRCAGAGGCATTGGTTAAATGCAAGGCTTCTTCTGGTAGATAATTCACCTATGAATATTCCATCCCCAGGATGCTGTAGTTTACTGTATACAGTAGCTGTACTAGGTTATCTGAAGCAATGCTAAGCAAAGATGATGAGTTTACAAATGCAGTACTRTACAGTGATATTAGGTGCTGTCCTGAAAGCAATAGTGCCACATTTAGTGCAATACAATTGGACAGTGATAATCTGCGCATGTTTTAATCCAGTATTATATTGATGCAACTTTTTAAATTCTGGTGGGATAGTGGTCTTCACTTGTTTTTGCTCTCTGCATCTTGTTTAATTGTGCAGTAGAGRTAAATGCAGCCGGTCCTGGTTGAGGCTGACTAGTACTCTAGATAGTAGCTGCAGGAGTTAGAAGTTTTAAGAGACATTTGATTTTACTGTGTGGATTAGTTTTTGCAAACTGTTTAGTTTTGCTGTGGAGATTATTCTGCCTTTGGAGATAGCAACCAATATCTATTGAGACATTAAACGTGTTAAGTAAACATTTCAACATCTAGATGAACATTTAAGTCAAGATTTGTCTGTTGTCTGCTGAAGTTTCAAACCATGTGGAAATCTGGAAACAGCCTCTAATATATGTGTAGTATTTCCGAGTYTGTTGTTTGTCTCTTTAGTAATTTATTCTTTGAATGTGAAAAAGTTAGAAAAAATCTTGTAGATATAATTATGTCTGTTCACAGAAATCTCTACTCTCGTAGTTCAGCATCTTTCAAGCCAATCTTTTGTCATTTTGTATACTAAAGACTGGAAATTATAGCTTGTTGAGGAGGGGCGCAGGAACGATTATCCTAATTCTTGACATGGCTTCCTCTGCTTATATTGCCAGATTAAAGTCATTTCTGTATCTCAAGGAATGCCATAACCAGCTTTGTCTAGACTGGAAAGATGTCTAGGTTTGACACATAGTAACYGGAATTTCCAGTTAGTTGTCTAGACTGGAAAGTAATGCAGACCATTAAAACTCAACTTGCCGTACTTGCAGCTTGCAATGCTAATTTGCAGCCACGATGTTAAATATCACCATAAGRTAATATTAAGGGTGACAAAATAATATTGTCTGTATTTAGGTTCAGAAAGGTATAGCTGCATGAAGAGCAGATTCTTCTAAGTTTTGTCATGGATGTCAAGTRAAAATCTGGCAGTGACTATTTTGCTGAAAAGAACTGTGTGTAGAAACTTGAAATTCAACCTCTGGGATTTGTAGAAATCATAGTGTCATTGATAATAATGTTTAAAGTGCACAATACTTGAAAACTTAAGATACATATTGTACAGAAAGCATAGYTGTAAATGACAAGACTAATTTTTTKGGGGCTATTTGTAAAATACTCATAAACTTAGGTGTCCTTCTGTTGTGGAACGAAGATCAAACTAAATTGACTGTAACTGAATTGTTTGAAAAGAAAATAGTTCTCCAGTTAGCTATAATCAATAAAGACAAAGAATTCAAGGTTTAAGCTATGTCAACTAGACTGTRAGAGCGTAAACTGATCGTACTTTAAAGTGCTGCAAGACACGTCCATCTTAGCATTAGAAAACAGTGCATGATTTCTGTTTCAATGATAATGTTATTATTGTGTACTTGATTATCCTCCTGCGCTGGTGTAAATCAAGAGTTGTTCTATTAAAATAAATGGTTAAGCACTGTAAATATGTTCAAATTGGAGAAAACAGAAATAGAATAACTCAAGGAAACTCTCAGAAGGTCTGCAATAAACAATAATGAGAACATGAAGCTATATGTCCATAGATAGGAATAAATGCAAAATAATCCTCTTGCTCAGAATCTCAACATCCTTGTTGGTCTCAGAATTGCAGCATATAAATGAAAAGTGCTGTGCTACTTTTCTTTTCTTAAATTTTAGATAGGAACTGTTCCAGAGGTGATTCTCCTCGGAAAAAAAGTATGAATAAATAATTTAATCAATAGTTGGCAAGCTGACTGAAATGAGTATTGAAAAGTAGCTGGGAAAAACAGATGCTATTTTATTGCTTATGCAGAGTCTCCCTCCAAAGAAGAAGGGCAAGAGAAAGGTTTTTCTAAGCCTTGAGAAACATTCAGAGACTGCAAAATTCCTCTTTTTCTGAATGGGGGTAAASTGAAGGCCGATGAGGAAATCGTCTGATCCACATACTCCTCTGGAATGTAGAAGATGTCTCGGGAAGATACCTGCCTATTCCTATTTTGTTTGATATAAACTTGAGTTTATTCTCAGAAACCCTAAGAGAACACACAGACAAGGAGGCTGTTGAATACTTCCATATGTATGAGAGTGATGATGAGGGTTTTTCTGTGTGTACGGAGTCTTTTGGCCTGGTGAATGCTTTATATATTTTGCTAAGGGCACTCAACAGAGCTGGTTGAACGTAAGTTAAATTTGATCAGCCGTTGCATGGTTACTACCTAGACTGTAATAGCTGCAGCAGACCTGTGACCTGGTAGCCAGTTGTCTGATCAGAACATGCAGTTGGTGTGAATGATATTATCAAGGCCAGAATCAGAATGAACCTAAAACAAAGATCTCCAGCATCACTTTGAATGTTGTTATCTCAGCTCTATTTTCTATTGCCTGACAAGAAATTTTATTCCTGTTGTCTAGATTGACAGAAATTCTAGTGTCAAGCTGGGAAAAAAGAGCTTTTAGATGAAAATTTCATCAAGTCTGCTACAGTAAAATAGTCTGACAGGAAATTCATTGTTCTTTAATATCTTGATATTTAACAGAAACTAATACTAGGGTTGGTCACCTTTTCTTTTTTTCAAAAATAGTTGTTAAGATCAAGATATAGCTAAACAAGTTTTGAAAGATACGTGGAGTTTGAGGGGTGTTTTTGCTGCAGACAAGTTTTCTATTGTAGGTATATGTGAGCAACAGAAATACAAATGGCCATACCAACCAAGTAGGGGCAGTTCAGGTCTCTTAAAGTGATTCTCTTGTTACTTAGCTTGATCRGATATAATTGTTTGAAATACTTCCAGATAAGGTGATTAAACTTGCATGTAGTGTTTCTGTAATTCAATCTTCTCCTGTCCATTGCTATGCTATTAAGTTCTTTCAAAGATTGGCGAGTTTTTTGCAAGCTTTATAAAAACTAGTATTTAATGTTGTAAGCAAGGTTATGTACGTTAAAGTAGGCTTCAGGGTTTTTCTGATCTATTTCTAGACTGTCAGTAAAAAGTTTACATGTTAGATGGGATTCAATAATGACTAAATCTGAGGATGYGTCAATCAAATTGTGACACTAGATTTCTTTCACAGTAATGCCCTTTCCTTGTTGTAGCTACGCAAACAGAACAGCAAAATCTCTCAGACAGTTTTCTTCCTGCAGACGATACCTGGAATATATAAGGAAACCTTTCCAGATTCCACCTGATCATTTAGGAAAAGTCAATGTCAGTTGTATTTCGCCATCACTTCTATTTTAAAATTAGCATTTGGAAATGCATATTTTTTTCCCTATGTGACAGGAAGGTTACAGTTTATGCTGAGATCTGCCAGATGTGTGGCTCAATTTTTCTACTTTGGCCCAGATACGGTTTTCAATATATTGGAGAAGAATCAGTTCAGTATTATATCTYACTGGACCTCGTGCTCCATTTAAATGTTTTGAGCTCACCTGTGTTTGCTAGAGAAGTGGGTTCAGTATTACAGGGGGCAAAAACTCTTTGAATATGCCTATACTGTATAACAGAGCATGGGATAGTCATGTTCTGCTTTGAAAACACTATTGTGGTGACCTTACTTTGCAAAATAACTGTGAGGAATGCTTATTACTTTGGATATAATATTGTTTTTCTGCAATTATACTTCTTTATATGCCTGATGCTGCACTGTATGACTGGATATATATAACCTTGCTAGATGTAGTGCAAAGATCTGCCTTGCAAGAGTCAGACATGCCAGAGCAGGTGCTGTATACTAATTCTGCAGATATGCTAATCTCTTCTGAATATTCTCATTTGTGAATAGTAGTGTATATATCAGTTATTATAAAACTGAAATGGAGCCCCAAAAGTCTGACACATTGAGTTACGGTGTTTGTTTTGTTTTGTTTTCACAGTTTCTTCCTTTCTTAAAATCTGTGCAAAAAAAGAGTGAAAAGTAATTCTGAAAGGCTTCGTTATACCACGGTGATGCTGAAAAGTACAAAAACAGCTACTAGATTTGGTGCTAGATCCGTGCTAAGTTTAATTCCACTTGCATTTAGCTGATCTGAAGCATGACTGCCATCACTGCCCTGTCGCAACTGTTACTGGATTGAAGGAAGGTGAGATCTCTCCCCATAGAGAACTTGTATGGTTATGCATACTCTGAGAACACTCTGAGCTCTACCTGTGCCCTTGTGTGGTAGAGCTGGTGCAATAGCGTCAAGTTACTCAGTACTAAGTTTTTTTTTTTTTTTTTTTTTTCCCCTGGGGATGTTAAAAACAGGCTGTTAGCAAGGAGTTCAGCCCTTAGTATTCATGGAAGCTGGTAGGGGACCCTTAAGCTTGTCTGTTGAACTTTACCCAAATTTAGTTATGCAGCTCTAGGCTGGGACAGTGACGTTGTTTGATCATGGCCTTTGGTGATCCTGAAATTCTGACAGGGAGAATAAAGTCAGTGATGTAAATTCAAGAAGCCCTTCTGGCTATCTCGATCTGACCTCTGGTGTGTCTGATGCCATGGCTGTTATCCTTCAGCCAGCGTTAAGAAAATGTGCTCATACAGTTGTTGAAGCGTAATGAAGAGATTTTGTACAACTTTCTCATTTGAGAGAACACGAGAGGCAAACGTGGCGTGAGAGATGACAGAATAAAACTTCTGCWTGCTGCAGAAGTACAAACTCTAGCTAGTATAAACTCTTGAATGCCCTAGGTAAAGGAAGGGCCAAAATGTTTTCCCTACTGAGGAGTGAGGATGAAACATGGTGGAAAGACTTTGAGGAGCTGTGTTTTTCTTGTCTGCTGTTGATAAAACTCTGTGAGACTCACTGAGATCGGTCTCAAGTACTAATTGTGCTAGTTATTTACTGTCCTCAATAGTTATCTGACATAAGGAGAAAATGCAGAACTTCAGGCAACCCCCCCCAGATCTGTCTTACAGTTATGTTACAAAAATCTCAGCAGCTGCATTTCAATAATTATTTTYCTAGAAACACTAGCACAGTAATGACTTAAACTTGAATTTTGTGACTGTCCTGTGATATATACCTTGAAAAAAGCCTTATCTTTGTTTTCATATTTGTGTTCTTAATTGCAATYAATATGGTAAGAAACAATTTGATTCCTGTGTATACTGCATTATCTACTRTAAGAATAAACTACAGTRCAGATTATGCAAATACTATTATATAACCAGAGTAGTTACTGCAGTGTCTTTCATAGTATRTATCAGTGTACTATAGCAATTAAACAGTATACTGAGGCCTGGAGTCTTTGTACTTAGTGGAAATCATCCTATTTACCACACTCAGGTTGCATTTTATTCACTTTCAGACAGATATATGTAAACAAGAAGTCTAAGCAGTAGAGCACAAATTGCSACCTCCCTCTTTTCACTTCTATCTTCAAAGGATTTAAGGCCATGCTCAATCGGCGGCCCACAATAAATATATGACTAACTGCTCCTCCTGTCTGTCATTGCCATTCTTAAACATCGACTGCTTTTTATGTCTTTCTTTTTGTATTATAAGTCATAAGTGTGCTTCAATTAGCACAAAGCAACACCAAGGGTATTACCTGAGCCTTGCCTCCTCTRTTTAAATTCAGAAATCCATTAAGAACACTGAAGATCACACAGTTTCAAACCTAATAAATTTGAGGATTTCCTGGGGCTAATTTGGCATTCAGCACAACCCTGACTGAATAAGCATATTGACAAGAAAGCTAAATTATTTTACAGACTGCTGAAGCTGGGAGTAAAGGAGCCTCTGAYAGAGGCTTTTAACTCAGTGTGTGACAATATTCTGTAACGTAGCACAAAGACATTTCCGAAGCAGCAGTTTAGAGACAATATCAGGTTAATACTGAATCTAATTAGTGGGTAATGGTGATAAATGCTGGAAACCAGCAAAAAGGGTTATATGAGCTTCTTTGGTTCGCTGTGCAGGCTTCTCCTAAGAGGCAGAGGGATGGGCACTGGAAGAAGGAAGCGTTGCGAAACCAAAGCAAGAACTATGACAAAATGCATGTTTAGGGCATATGTGCAGTCTGCAGGTAAAATGTTGTAGTACCTCATCGTGGCTTATCTACACTTATAATATTCTGCGTGACAAATCTGTGAGAGATTGTTGTGAGACTCTCCCATTGAATTTGCTAGGCTCTGAAAGAGTCTTATTTCTGGCTAGTCATTTTAAGACTATGAAAAATTGCTTTTACAGGAAGATCCCCCTGTACATATCTAACAGTTACATAAAGAGAGAAGGAAATAAAGGAAAATGACATGTACGTACTGAGTTTTAGTAACATCTGTAAAAGAAACTAAATGATCTGAATAGTTTAAAATCTAATATCCAAATCACAAAGTAAATTTGCAAAATCTTCTGAAAATCAGCATTTTAGAAATGTTACTTTTCTGTAACTGATGTTAAAAATTATATTTTGTACTTCAGTTAAACTTGACTTTATTAAAAGCCAATACTCCATAAAAAGTGACTTTCCTTAAAGAACTGGATTTTGCTTTTCCAAGTCTAAATTCTATCAGGTAGGTTTTGACTTTGAGAGAAAATTAGTGAATACATGACTCTCCCAGTGCTTGGAGTCCCATGAACATCTGTTTAGATATGCAGTGTTTGCAATTAATTATGCTTAAGTAATTTTTTAAGAATCCTACGTTTTACTCCTTTTCTTTATTCTCCCTTTTTTCTGTAATTCTTCTAGTCCTCCAAGTTATTCATCTCTGAAGATGCTGTTAATTTCTTTTGTCAAAAGGGAGAAGGACAAGAAAGTGTTAAATACAATGCTCCTTTTTGGGTGCATTTTGTAAAATGTCATTGTAGTCGGTGTACTTTGCTATGTTTCTGGAGGTTTGGAGTTAATAGTGGGACTACTAAAGATAGCTTGCTGACAGCATTTATCCTTCTTTTGGACATCAGCTGCTGCTAGTATGAAAAGGAAGAAATTTATTTGCTGTGTTACCCAAGTAACCCAGGTGGTTTAACAGTGTAAGTTTCAGACTGGATTCGGTAGTACATGGATAATTGGATAAAATAGTGGGGTCATTTTTTGTTTGCTTTTATGTGCCAAAAGGAATTTGTCAGATATCTGAGTGACATTTAGAAATGAGCTCTCTTTTTCTAGACAGCATTTTCAACATTTGTTCTTTTCACATAGGCTTTGGAGCTATACTACAAAAGAGGACTTCATTGTTCCGTTTCACAGACGTCCCTATTAGACAATGGCTGACTTATGTGTTCCAACTTCATTTATTCCAAATCTGGGTGCTACTATATTTAATTCAATGGGTAATCCGTTCTTGTTTTAGCTGAGAAGTGAAAAATGTAATATTGATTAATCAGTGGAATACTCCAAGTTAGTGAATTCTTCATTCCCTTGAAGTCTTCAAGAACAGAGATGGATTTCTCTTCTGAGAGAGATGTTTTAGTCAAATACAAGTTACTGAGCTAATTAAAAACCTAGATAAAAATTGGTAGCTTGTGATGTAGAGAAAGCCAGACTAACTTAAATTTTGAATTAGAAATGACCAATTCTTGTGTGATTGTGAATTATGGTAATCAGCGTCTTCAAACTGGGCTGCTTTTGGAGAGTTTTCTTTCATTCAGGTTATTATTTATGTGATTATTTTTACTGCTTGCCAGGAAACATCTTAACCTGTCTGATTCATGTTAACCTATACTCTGTTAAAACATCTGTAGAAGTCTTTTCCAGATATCATTCATGATTCTATGGTGCTTCCACCTTCACTTCTTTTTCACACACACTAATCAGGCAGTCACATATTTTTTTCCCTAAACAATGCTGTCTTAAAGGAAATTCAGTTACTACTCTTTAAAAAAGATGAGATTTTTTTTCCAAATTCTCAACTAGTTGATATTACTTCRCTATTCTGAAAACTTTCTGGATATACTCTCTACCACTAAATTTAGGGTTTTTTCTGCCTTTCTTCTTACTGTGGCTGTCCATGTTAGAAGATTCTGCCCATACATAAACCTTGATGCTAACTGGGGAATCTCAAAGGAAGTATCCCAGCTTAAGCATTCACAGTTTGTGAAGTTTGGATATTTATTAGTTTACTTTAAAATCATTAGAATTTTAAATCAACAGTTTTGCGGTTACCTTAGTGGGACTTCAGTTTAAATGTTATGACTGTGTGAAGGCTCAAAAATTTTCTTGTTTAGTTACGATTCTTCCAGAGGCAGTTGCACAAGAAGACAGAAAGTCAGGAACTGTTTTAAATATCTGAAGATCTTKATTAAGATTATGGGAGTTGTTATTGCTGTTGAAGGAAGAATTTATGGAAAACCTATTCTGCAACGGCTTGGGATTCACCAGCTTTTCCAACAAATCTAATATACCAAACCCTTAGTTCTTTTACTTTTTACACCATTTACATTTCCTCACACTGCCTTTATRTGATTGCATGGATGTATCTTTAGTACTTCATGTACAAAGAGTTGAGAATAAAAAGAAAAACACTGAATAATGTGTTTTTAGTATGTTATTCTTGTATTCAYTGTAATAACTCTGACCACTACTTGCATACTCCCTGCAGTTAGTGAAAAAGATGTGCATGTGTCAGACTTGCATGTATGTGCATATACACACAAATAAATGTTTGATTGCTTCTTATCATTGAGGCATAGAATGTATTTAAGATTTTTAAGACATTTAATTTTGTCTCTAGAAATAGTCTACAAAGTATGCTCTGAAAWTTTTATTTGGTACAGACAGTGTCACAGTCCCAAGTTGCTTTAATTATTAATAATTATGGGAAGACTGTACTGAGTGAAGGAATAAAGAACACMTCTTCATTCATATATCTCTTTTTTAAAAAAAAAAGAAACAAAAAAATGGAATTTTTTCATTAAAGGAATCTTGGAGCTGATTGGAAAGTTATAGTGTTAGCAGCATTGTGTCATACATATTTGGGTTTGCTATCTTATGCATTAAATCCTTTCATCTTATAGTTTTGGTAATAACAAAATGTTTTAACATAGACTAAAAGGGGAATAATTATTTCTGATCTTAAAGAGTACAATTCATAACACACAGAAGACCGTTTTTTTTCTCTTTTCTTTTGATGGCAAGTTTGTGTGTTCGTAAGTGTACATATATATGCRTCTGCCTGTATGCAGTATTATAAAAATGTAAATCAGTTGTTCACTGAGTCTTCACCTGGTCCAAAATTTCAAGTGAAATCCATCAGAGCTTCAAATGCCGTCGGGAAGGGAGACTATGATATGAGCAAAATCACCCTTTCAGCAACTCACAGCTGCCCCTGGAATTTCTGGTCCTTTGCTGGCCTTTGAGAGCTGAATGATCAGCAGTTAAGGTCTTTTCAGTTTAGAATGATGAATTCCTGAACAACCTAACAAAAGTTAATGCTACTTTTCCTACTTACATTGTAGGTCTGTTGATTTAAGTGATGGAAATACCACCTGGAACATTTATTTCCTTTACAAAGGGGYTTTCTTGCAGCCAGAAATGGTGCACAGGTAGGCCTTCAAAGAGAAATATGAAAGTTCATACACTCTGCTTACAACTTAGTATAGCATAAATCTGGTCTCCCATAGTTTTGCTGCTGTCCTGACAGCCCTGTGTAATTTGTATAGTATAAAGAATGTGTGGATTAATGCTGGAGAATTAGATGCTATCCTCACCTCGGAGCAGCTGTAATTCCACTGCTGCAGGAAGATAATAGTTTTTGAGATCAATTGCTTAGACTTTAGGCCACAGGTATGGTGATTTTAAGTTCATATTTTATGATGGTTGAGAGATCTCTCTTTAATTCAAAATGTCACATAGTATGTCAGGATTTTCTGTCTTTAGGTGGTTAGATGGGTAATAGAGAAAACTATATTGATTTAAAAGGTACAGGAAAAAACAGTGCTTGTATATTATTTTTAATTCATGTTTGGTGAAGTAATACAGTACTTGTACTCARTTCACATTATTAAAGGTTTTTTCCAGTCTTTCCCTAAAGCCTCAAYATTTCTCAGAATTAATCCTTCATCTATGATGCATATATGTGGCACTATCATGCATATAGAGCAGAACCATAATGTGTACAGAAACATTGAGGCCAATCAAACTTGAATTAAGTGATAAGACAAAGGGAGAGAAAAGAGGAAATAAAAYGTGTGAAGGGGAACAAACAACCCTGACAGTCTTAAAGGATTGTAGTAGCATATAATGATACCTCCCATAGAATAGCTTTAACGATTTTCTAAGAACACTTAATATATTTCATTGAAACAAATCTGTATGGAGACACAGTCAAGCTTAACTGGTTCACTGGGGTCTTATCATGTAAGAAAAAAAATTGCAATGTGTTTTTCTCCTGGTTTTGGAGCCTGAAATTGTTACCACTTTGTTTCATTTGTGGRGCTGCACTACAGCCACGAGCCAAAGAACAAGGCTTTTTAGGTGGCTAGAGAGACCCCGATGTTTGGAGGGACAGGGGAAACATCTATATGTCGATTACTGTTACTTTTGGTACCTACGTACCTTCATCAGCAGTCCCCTATTCCACTGAAATGTCTTTGAATCTGACTTTGTGCACGTACATAGCCCTCCCTTCTAGCTTAAGGGAAATTTATCTTAAAATATGTTGGTATGTTTAAGTGAATTGTTCATCCGTGTATGTTAGTACAGTTACCACTGAACATCTGGAAGAATTAAAGAATGTTATCTGGCTTGACCAATGTGAGAATTTGCTAACTGGTGATCTACTGAGTGGCTGATGGTTGTGTCCCGATAGGTGTCTGCCATTTTAATTTTCATTAATCAGCTTGTTCATGTAACAAATTATTTTTTATGTTAAGTCTAAGAAAACTGAAGTATTCTGCCCACCTGCACATCCAGCTGGTTATGACAACTAACCATATTCAGGTTTATACAGAGATTTGATAGGGAACATGCTGTTACAGAATCCGTGACTGATGTTGAAATTACCCGCTGCACAGCTAAGGCCCTCTTAATATCCTCTAAGAAGAAAATTAGATTTGTTTGATAAGACATACTTTCCATGAAATAGTTGATTGTCAACTGTCAGAGAAACTACTTTTGATCAAATTGGTGACTGTGTGTTACTCAGGACTTCTGTCAGGCTAGTCAATTCATTTTTTCTGTTATTTCCTTTGCTGTATTCTTTCTGAATACTGTACAATATTCATGAAAGGCAACTCAACCCTGAACATCACTATGATGTGACTAGGTTGGCTTACTTGATACAGAGCATGCATAGCGGGTGGTGCTGTGGCCAGAGACAGAGTTAAAAACATTATCCCTCTGCACTCTTCCTGTCCTTTCCTTCTCCCCCCACAAATCTGTGCTTGYAAATTCTGTATCCTTCACTTATTCTAGAATTTCACTGCCATCTTTAATGTATTAAAAACTGACTCCAGTAAGCTCAGGATTCAAATGAGTATTGGAACTCAGAGGTTCAAGTTGTGAAAGTCTCCTATATGAGTGATTTTGTGTTTAATGTCTTCTTTGTGTATGGTTTGGGGAAGGAAGATACTCTTCATGTGACACAAACTGTATCATCCTATTTTTTCTTACATGTAAAACAAAAACATTTATTGCGAAACTTTTTTCTATATCATTAAGAACAAATTTAATATAGGTTTCTCTGAAGCATAAACTCCTTCTGGTAGTCCTAATGCTGCCAGTCATTGATTTTCTTTTTTTCTCAGCTATCATCATTCCCTATAATTTTCCTGTGCTTCACCATTTTTATTTTATTTTGGTAGTGCCTACTTCTTTTTTTGTCTGCTTGTTAAAAATACATACTGTTGCTTTCATTTCATTTCATCATCAGGCAGAGTTTTAACCCACAGTTATCACCTTTATTAGTAATAATGTTAAAATTCCATTTCTGTTCACATTCTTTACTACTCTCCAATCAATTTCACTAATGATTTTCCTTATTTTTGAAAAATCTGTGCTATGGGGGCCCTATTCTCTTTACCCATGCTTAATGAAATCAGGAGAGGATTTTTGATTCTTCAGAAAGAACTGCTTCTAACCACTTTTCTACATTATCTGTTAAAAAGTGACCCTCCTGATACATGGTTGGTAGATCAAATCAAAGTTAAATAGTGCAATGTGATTTGACTACAGTCCCAACTCATACTGAAGTTATAAAATCAAGGAAATTTCAAGAGATACTTTGAGAATGAGGTAGAAAGACTCTGACTCCATTTCCCCTATGCAATTCCATTTTCTCTGTGTTGTGGAAAAATTTGTACTGACCGTAGTGACCCTGATGACAGCACAGTCTGGAGCATGAAACAGGGAGGGTGATCCATCTTTTTAATGACTACCTCTGATCACTGAGAAGACCTTTTCTGTATTTCATGTAGCAGGAAATTCCCCCGTGCTTTTGTTTTCTCTTTCTCTTGCACRTACTCACGTGTGCTTACGCGAGTACAATGTGGATCTCTAGCRCTTGATGTGAGAGTTTGCGCAGGACGTATTGGCTCCTTGTTAAAGATGCAAGGAGAAGTGATCACTGCCATACTAACATTTTTCCTCTTCCCTGGAGGAAAGAGCCTGCATTTTTTTTGCTGCAGCAAACCTGTTAAGTCAGTTTAGGAAGTCTTATCTGTAGGTAACTTTGGTCAGTAACAAACTGCAGGTGCTGCAGTTGTCTTAGCAAGAGAGAGAGGCTCATGTTCCTGAAGTATGCTGCTTAAATGCAATGCCTCCTAAAGCTAGTGCTTGAATGATGGAGCTTTTAAATCTCTTCTTGTTTAGGATCTTATTTAGACCACCGTGGTGGTATCATCACCAGTTTGTATTCATCTCACCAATTTATTCAGTGCTACAGAAACTTTCTGGAATGTTCTTTACCATTTTGAGGCAAATATAAGCACTAAAGGTAATGCAGAGATGGGGAAAATTGTCAAGAGATAAAAGTTTCTTATTTATGAATGGCTGGTGTAAGGGAGTTTCTTACTACTGCAAATGCTTGTCCCCTTATAGCAGTTTACTGAATGTCTCTGCCAGTAGAAAGGTCAGGTTATAAGATGTGACTAATACTACTGTCAAAGAGCTCATATATTTCAATGCCATTTTTACTGTGCCTTTTGTTTGGCACATATTGGGTGAGAGGAACATGATTTTTCATCCAGCTTAAAAAGTAGATAATGGATAGCACTCATTTAGSAGTACAATACTTTCATTAAAAGCATTCTGTGCTAGATGGATCATACCTATCTGTTTTCCTTCTGGATTTTTTTTGTGGCAAGTTGCTTAGGGACACTATTCTAGTGACAAAGAAAGATTTCCCAAACAAGGTAATGTGCAGAAGCCTGTGGGTAAGTCAAGAACTTCTTTCCTATTCATTTTGCTTCTGAGTCAGTATATTTATTGCTTACTGTCTTGACAGGCATCCTTCCTAAAAGTGCCCTGAAGACTGTACATCAGCAAATACCAGGRTGTGCTAACTGTAATTGGATTACTTCAGAATGGCAGTGTCACCAAGATTGGTATAAAAAGATTTTCTCTCTGAATGCAAGTTTTTGGAAGATTCCTACAGATATCTATTTCAGATAAATCACATTCTTCTTTCAAGCCTATTTTGAATGAAGAAAAGTAGGACTAGGGAATAATTTGCTGTAGTATCCAACTAGATTGAAATGTCTTTAGTGAAATCTGCRTTCAATTAGGGAAGAAAGACCTAAATGGAAAACAAAGTACAGCTATCTTATCCTGGAGAGCTTTCTTKAAGTATATAAAGTCCTTAGAGCTTACCTATCCCACAAGGAGTACTGGAGGTACTCTTCTTCCAGACCAGAAAGAAAAAACAAGAAACTGTAGGACCCAGACTTAAAAATGAACTTTCACTTGGAAACAGCCCTGCATACTTGCACAGAGACAGTCTTCCTAAGTTAAACTTTATTTTTTCTTTCTGGGAGAAGCAAGCTAACATTCGTTATCTACTCCTACTTTCTTGTTCTCATTTAGGAGGAAAGGAGGCTAGTTGGAGAGGCTGCTAAGCTGAAAAAATCCTCTTTCCTGCTTCTAGMGTATCTCTGTGCAGAGGTGTGTGTTTTTCATGTGCTAGTATCCAACATTTTTCTCTCCTCCTATTTGTTCCACTGATATTTATGGCCTTGAGCAATGCATGTGCAAAGTATGATGGGAGGAAGATATCATATTTTATAGCAATGGCACTTGCAAACACTGTAATTGTCTACTATAATCCACTTTAATTCTCACTACAGTTCAATAACGCCTTGAACTGTAACTATAACAGAACAGTGATTGATGGCARGTCAACCCTGCACTTCTAAAAGATAATCTTTCCTGTTGCCATTCAGGATTCGTCCCTTACTCCAGTGGGGTAGGGTTCAGGTGCTTACTGGCCCAGTTTCCCACATTATTATTTTCTTCTTCCTCTGATGGTTCCAGGCATCCGCATGGCTTTGTCTGAAGGGCGGGGAGGTGTGGGAGTGTGGYAGAAGAATCATAATTCAGACACATAGGATTCTCTTTCTATTTTGGAAGTTGTTCTGTGCTTATATTTTGACAACAGAAAATTTTAAGTAGAAAGGGCTATTCTGCCCTCAAGAGACTTTGTCCATGTTACTATAATAGCATGGTCCTAACTATTATCAGGCTACGCACTGTCATTTCTCTAAAACCCAATATATTCGGTTACTTAGTAATAACAACAACAAAAAATTGTTCATCTCTTTACTCTTAAGCCTACAAATTCARTCTTACAGTTCTGGAGCTTAGTACATATTGTACTTTTTATACATACTTGGTTTTCTGGATATATATGTTTAAGGATTATAGAAGTGACCAGTACATGTGGGAAGGTAATAGAAGATAGGGAAAGGAATCAGCAGAACTGAATTTCTTTGGGGAACCAAAAGAGGCCAGTCATTTTTATGCGTTTATTCAAACTAGGAAACTGAACATCCGTGATCTTGGTTTATCAAGACAAATGTGCATTTCAGTGTAATCTATTTTAGTCTGTAGACCTTTTGGTAAGTCTAACTGGAGAAAAAGAAATAGCAACATATGTTATTTCATGCTGCAAAAAATGAAGAACAAAATGAGTAAAAAAGGATAGCATAAAATTCAAATATTAAGGTACTATCCCCAAGTAGGCCATTTTATCCTCACTGAAGATATTGCGTACTTTTAGATACATTTCAAAAGTTGATGCAGCTGATTCACTGTGGATTGAGAACTGGAAGAAGTGACTGATACACCAGATGGTCATGCTGCCATTCAGCACCTTGATAGGCTGGAGAAATGGGCCAACTTGCTCTTCACTCAGCACTGGTGAGACCATTTCTGAAGTGCTGCATCCGGTTCTGGGCTTCCCAGTACAAGAGAGACATGGATATACTGAAGCAAATCTGGCAAAGGCTCACRAAGATGATGGAGGGACTGGAACATCTGACATGCAGGGCAAGGCTGAGAGAGCTGTGACTGATCAGCCTGGAGAAGAACAGGCTCAGGAGAGAACTTACCAATGTATATAAAGWCTTGATCGGAGGGAGTAAGGAAGACGGAGCCAGGCTCTTTTTAGYGGTGCCCCATGACAGGACAAGAGGCAAAGGACGCAGATTGAAATACAGAAAAATCCATTTAAAATAAGGAAAAATCTTGTTTACCATGAGAGTGGTCAAACACCAGAAGAGGTTGCCCATATTGGTTGTGGAGTCCTTGGAGATACTCAAAACACGACTGGACAGGGTCCAGGGCAATAGTAATAGCAGTAGAGCTGGTGCTGTAGTTGACCGTTCTTTGAGCAGGTGAGTTGGACTAGATGATCTCCAGAGGTCTGCTTCCAGCCTCCRTGATTCTGTGTGTGATTCTGTGATCAGCCCTTGATTTGCTGTTCTAGTTATCCCACTTGTGTTCCCATATGTCTTTGTCCTGAGAAAGTGAAGCACAATAGATCAGCCAGGAATTTTTACACAGTGTATCAGTATTTTAATAATAGAGGATAAATACAGAGTTCTTCACAATTTAAGTAAGTTGTAATAGATCAATGCAATCTTGGTACTGAGTGCACTGGCAGAATCAGTTTAATCCTAAACTCCTAATTATTCCATTCCAGTCTTAAAGTAATGATAATCTCTGTCAGTAAAAGATAATCTACAGCAAATGCAGAAGCATTTCAGAAGAGGGAAATGAGGTTAGTGATATATGTCACATGATACTGCAGAAACATCTTACATAGTTTCTTGAAGCATTACACTAATATATGATTTCATCTTCCGCTTGCACTGCAGCATCAGTTAGACAAAAGAACCATCTTTTACATTCCAGAAGGGACTTCTAAAGAATGAATTAAAGCTGCTCGCGTACAATGGAATCGTAAGCAAAATAAATTATTATATGACCTTTACCAGCTGCTAAACCTCTGTGATATTAGGGTGAGTGTGGTTATAAGGATGTAATTCCCAATCTTTTAAAAAAGTAATATCTAATCTTATTTATTCTAGTTTATTCTTTGATCTTGCTGAATAGTACAGTATAGCACTATCGTGTTTAGCCGGCTCACATCCTTCACTGTACATCCATTTATTTCACTCTGCTTTTTCCAAATGGCTTAAAAGTCTGTAGTGACTTTGGCACTGCAGAGCACTGCATGCTCTGATGATTTRGCTGCAAATAACAGTTTATTAGGAGGACAAGTATTATCTCAGCATGTGTGCTTATACCTTTGTGTAAACATTTTGGCTCATCTTCATAATTCTTTGCACTGCATTCTTTATGAAATGTCCTATATTTTAGTTATCCTTTACTTGACACAGTTGTTACTGTTTTGCTAGTCACACTTTGCAATACAACARTCTGATGAGATTCCAACTATTTTTCTGTTGTTAATTGAGAACTACAGCAGGAGATTAAATAGTTTACTCTTATTTGTTTTCAAGAGATGAGCCCTAACCAGTCGTAGGCATTTTAAATTATTTTATCCTATCTGATCACCATTATTGCATGTACGTATGAATATATCGAGAACAGTTTCCCTTAAGTAAGTACATGTTTGTATTAGCCTGTGCTGCCTGTTTGTTAATATTTTGTATTCCTGCAATGATAATGACTGTTTTTGAAAATCCGCTAGGTATTTAAATTATGTAATAATGAATCTACACTGCCTATACAATCAAAAGTCACAATGGATGCTCCTTAGTTAGGATCTAAGGCCTTCCTTCACATTAATCTTGCAAGTTTTTCAAAAAAGTTTTAAAAATACAAAGTGAAACTAAACCAAAGGTGTGAGGAGTTAAATGTGTTGAATGCTGATTTTCAATATGGAGACTYTTTCAGATTTATTATTGCTTAGATTTGAGTTTGTTCTTGCCATTAAGGTGATATTTGTCACATGACATTGCAGAGGCATCTGACTCTGTTTCTTGAGTCTTTAATGCATTACACTGATGCCTGCTTTCATTTTCTGCTTRCATTGCAGCATCGGTTAGACAACAGGGTGGTTTTTCGTATTCCAAGAAGGAACCTCCAAAGGTTATCAAGGTGGAATCCTACAGTACTGTTTCCATAGAAAGGTTGAGGGCAGTATTTTGGTCTATGGCAGCGTCACTGAATCTTGTGATCAGATTTGGACTGCACTTTGAAAATTAGAAAGGTTCATTYTGAGGTTTAGTTTAGTGTGAAAGTAGGGGAAGAAAAAGGATTTTCAGACTTCACTGAAATTTCTATTCACAACCTCTCTCACTTTTCTGATCTTCCCCTTTCCTCAGTTCCTCCTATCCGTAGAGTTTGCTAAATTYCAGGCCTGTTGTTATTCATCTTCCTAAATTTCTGGTGCTCTCTGTAGTGGTTAGGTTGACAGGGTGCTGAACTGGAGCTAGAGGGAAGGCTCTGTTCCTAAATCTGCTTCTGGCCTGCTGCGTAAGGCAATCTAAACTTCACTGGCAATGAGATCACCAGGCATGTGAGCATCTAAGTCCTTGTGGTTAAAACATAGATTATATTTGTTCAGATGCTACTTCTGTCTATGGAGAAACGAACTTTATAAATGCTGTTCGCTGTTACACAGTTTAGCATGCTCTCCACCCATAGACTTAAGATACATTTAGCAGAAGTGAGGTAACAGTGTAGGAAAGGACCCAAAATCCTAGAAGCCAAAGGACAGAGCTGCAAGCACTGTAGGGAAAGCTCCAGACAGCACTCCCGAGAGGCTGGAGTCATGGTCAGAAGGACCATCAAGCAGAGGAGGAAACAGAGAGCAAACCCACATCTTGCAGGACTTAGCTGACTGAGGCACTGCTGAATAAAACCTGAAGAACCAACAGAAGTGCCCCTCATATTTGGCAGCAGCTGAGGAGAGGTTTTCAAGACTGCTGCTTTGAACTGAGGTATCTCAGTTGATTTCAAGTCGTATCAAAACTGAGTGACAGAACACAACGAATGTCCGGGTTGGCACATCCTCAGTGTACAGCTTAACAGAAAGCGGAGATATAACTCAGATATAACTTGCCAGGACCAAGTTAAGTTGTTTGTGGTTCCTGAAATAGGTTGATACCAAGCTCCATCAAATGGTAGAAGGGCATTTAAAGTTCTGTGTTAAAAATAACAGACTGTGTCAAGCTCAGGTGTACCTGTACGACTTTGTATTGTCATTGAGACTGTTTGTGTCTCAATTTCTTCATCAGTTAAAGACTGAATGTATTCAAAAAGTCTCCATAGGAGTTTGATATGGTTAATGTTTTGGAGCCCCCTCACCCTTTTTGAAAAAAATTTAGCAACAAGTTTTATGCAGCTAATATTCCAGTCCAGTCCATCTTTCCATTTTGGGAAAAAAAAAATAAAACCAAACCAATGTCTGCACCAATACACAGCAATGTCAGTATTTTATATGAAAGTACATCTTAATCCCCTAAACCTTGGCCTCCTTGTTTCAGATTGGGTAAAGGAATTCTGGACCTTTAGGACCAGGGAAGGGAGTCTACTGTTTCAACACAGTCAAGAATGACCATGAAAAGCAAATTCAGAGATTTGCTCCCACTTTCTTATTACCTGCTCTGGGTGTACCCTGGGGCTGCCCAGATTTGAAGAGTCAGTTCTGGAACGAAGCTACAAAGTCAAAATGGATCTTTTTTTAACAAAGAAATGCTTCTGAATAGGCTTAAACTCTTCTGTAATGAATTGTAATGGTGAGTGGAGCAGGTGATAATGCCTGTTCCAGTTCTGCAAGTTAAGGTATATTGTAGGAGGCTGCAAGTAAAAATAAATAAATAAATAAATAATCTGTAACCCTATTGAATTTGTAACGTGACAGCAAATCCAAMTAGTGTTCAAATTAAACATTTTGCAGTATAATGTGCTGTGGATTCCTGGAAAAAAATTAGAGACTTGTTCTGGAAATTAATACTTGTGTATATTTACTTTTATCTGAGCCTTCATTGTTCAAAGGGAAAAGCAGGTTCTATAAAAAAAAGGCTGAAACAGAAATGTAGAAACTGCATTCTTCATTAAGATAAAAGAGACTCTCTGCTCATAAATGTGGAAGCCAGACCATTGCAGTCATTCATTTTTGCTGAAAGTACCAGTTTATCAGCTCCGTTTTGTCCTCTCTGTTTTTTTTTTTTTTTTTTTTTTTAATTTTATGCAATCAGCCAACTCAACTCAACTTACCGCAAACTACGATATTCGGCCAGCCAGTAAAAAAATAGCTTTTGTTTTACTATGTGTCTTTAGGCAAACATTTTACCATATCAACTTTACTCCGGGCTCCGCCTAATTTCTGCTGCACTTAATCCTCATTTCTGGTCATTTTATTTTGCTGTTAGCATACAACACTGTAAAAAATTTGCACAGTCTACTCCAGCAGGGTCTGTGGGAGCAACTCTGCATGGGTTTCATCAGAGTGACTATCCTGCAGCCATATTGTCTTTTGGTTATATTTAGACTGAACAAACTAATGCTGTCAAAACAAACTTGAGAATATCAGGTGTTATTAAAAAATGCTTTGAAATGATTATTTCACAAAATTTCACTGAAAAAAAATACTAATTAGTAAAATTATCCATTGGTTTAAACCTGTTCAGCTTTTCTTGCACAGAGTTGGATTCAAATTGCTAAGATTTACGAAAAGACTTCTACATTTGATTTTTTAAAAAAGCTAATTCTGCATAATGTCTAAGGTAAAATTACCATTGCCATGGAGCATCATTCAGTTATAGAATAAACTTTTTCAGAGAAGGGGCAAGGCGGAGAAAGAAAAGCATAAAATTGTCTCAAACTTACAGTATCTGCTTATTTTAGTTCAGAAGATTAAAGATGCTTGTGCCATCTCCAAAGGACTCAATTACAATTTTTGCACCATCTCAAACGGATTCATTTACCTTTGAGTGGCAGTGCTGTTTCAGTATGACACTGCTGCTGAAATTAGCTTTTCCAGAAAAGACAGTGGGCTGAAGGAATTTGATTACTGATGGAGAATAAAAATGCAGTGCTTAGCAGAATCTCTGGAAAGGTCTCCCTCCGCTCTGAGGGAGAACAGGATTCTACTAACCATTTCTTAGAAAGTGGGCTTTTCTGTATCTTCAAAACAAGGTTTTGAGGGATTATTTCAGCTGAAAACCAGAATGCTTTATTTTGAATTATATTGAATTTTTGTCATTTGCAAGGCAGTTTTATTGGAATAATGTGGATACTCATCATCCATTTTTCTTCTGTAGGCTGTACTACACAGTGATAACTAATCAATTATTCCATTATTAGCATCTTATCTTATTACTTTTGCCTTTACCTAGAAACTTTGGGAAAGTTTACTGGAAATCTGCAATGAGAGATTGGGTCTGTTGAGCTTGATGAGTGTCCCTGATCTCAAAGTCACTGCTAGCTGAGACTTCAAACCTGATCCAGTCCTGCTGCCTCTTTCCATGGTGATCTCCTTGGGAGTAGTCCTAATGGTCAGGAAAATCTACAGTAATTCRGGAATAGAAACTGGGCATATAGAGTCAACATAGAAATAAAGGTTTGTTCTATTATTGTCAATCCAAATGACTGAAAGATCCATTTTCCATGCTCATAATATTGTTCCTCTTTGTGTTGTGCTTTCAGTGGAAAAATGCTTCTGTTGCAGTAGCATTTATTAATTTCTTATCAAAAGAATCAGAAAAAGTAAAAAATAAATATAGATCTATTTTGAACCACAAGAAAAAATCCACAATGGTATACCAGTGGCAGAATTTACATGATGATGGGAACTGTTTTACTGTCTGTTCCTCTCAGCACTGAACTATTTGGGCATAACTCTGTCAACTCAGAATTAGCAATCAAAGATGTCTAAACAAGGAAATACTTTTTACCTCGTAAACAGGTTATTTTYCTACTTCTGAAGGTATTCCCTCAGTCTTTTAAGTGAATCTGTAAATTTTTAATTTTAGTAAGGGAATTAGTTATTTCCATAACTCTTTGTGTCTAAGTCTGTTCCATTAGTTTGTGTTGAATCACAAGGTTCTTGGCTTGGCTTATCTGTTATTCAGTGTTGATACATTGTATTGTGCCACTCAGAGAGATTATTCAGTCTTTTTGTGATTTTTATGCATATGATAAATCACTCTAGTTGGCAATTTTTCCCAGTTCAGAGCAGCACGCTCTTCCATCTCTGCCTGTTTTATTGATAACTATCATTGAATGGAGAGCTGGAAGAAGCCCAATCTGGCTGAAACTGAAATGGTACTAATGAATAGTTCAAAATGAAAACTCAGTACTGAAAATATGTTTTTTTCATCTTTTTTGTTAAAGAATTGAGCAAATATTTAGAACTTTCAAGTTATGCACTTTATAGACTGTAATTTCATTTCATTTGACTGTTATTTTGGAGAAACAATGTTAAAATGGTAAGATTAAGGTTAAGTTACAGTGTTTCTACAAGATTACTTTGCAGTACTAATATTTTAAGTATTTACAGCGATGGAATTTAAGTAATCTTTGGATAAATCCAACCTTTCGTGTGGAAAGGTGGCCATTTTCACAAAGGGGAAAGAAACTTGCAAGGTTTTTTTTTTCTTTTTTTTTTTTTGTAAAACCTCTAAAAATCAATCTCAGAATGGTGGATGGTCATTCTTCTAATGATTGAAGGTGCAATGAATAGCCACAAAATATTTGTGTGACTTCACTACATATGAAGTTAGTTGTACCTGCTTGCCTCAGTGTCACCAGGCCTTATTGAAATAGCACCACCAAATGTCATCAGAATATGACAGTATCATCTGCTTTCAGCTCTAGAGATGGTTAAAAAGATGCATCATTTGGTGACAAATATCAAATGAAAAAAATGTTTTCAAAATTTTCACAATTTTAAAAATATTTTTATTTGATGGAGGCAAAAATATTTTTAATTTATTTACCTTTTTTCTTAACTTATTTTTCTTTTAGTCTTTGTTTTACTATGAAGAAACAATTGAGTAATAAGAAAAGAAAGTTAAAATGGAACAGATGAAATTAAATATCTGTAAGATTATCTTTTTTGTTTTGATGTAAAATTAAAATTAACAATGCTCTGCAATTTTCTTTATTCTCCCAAATCAAATACTGGGAGGAGCTATCTCTTTTCAATGTATTGCAGCTTATGCCTAAACCCTTCATGTTTCAGCCTTCTTCTCTCACACACCACATTCGGACAGTGACACTGGAAACGCAGTTACTATTCCAGTCAGCACGACAGTCCTTTCCCTTGCCTTGCGTGCTGCCTCCCTGTGTTTGTCTCTGTAATTCTGCTGAACGTCTGAGTTGGAGAAGAAGACAAAGTTGTTTGGAAGGTGTCCACCTGGGCATCTTCAGTGCCAGCCTGTCCACCTTTCCAGCTGCCAGAAGCCCCCACCTCTGCATGCACCCATGAAGGATCAAAGTAGGAAAGACCAAATCACTCCTTTGTTTATCAAGAAGTGTAAGTTATCTGTTTGGGAGCCCAGAAGAAATTATATCAAAACTTTATTGTCACCTTTTTAACCAGTGACAGCAATGAGTCCCCACTCATGCTTAATATATCACAGTGACGCCTCCTTGCAAACGCAGGGTTGAAATAGTCACTGCCTGAATGTTTACTATATTAATAGGTTTTATATTGCAGTCAGAAGGTGGTAAGTTAGCTGGTATGTTAGAGATGAGTCAGAAAGAGCGGAGACATCCAAACAAAACAAGCCTTGTGAAAAAGCAGAAAATTGTGGAAGATAAAGGTGGCCCTGGTCAGAAGGAGRGTTCCTCAGAGAACAGAGAGAGATGCTATCGCAGAAGTGTGCCAGGCATTCATTCATTTGCCTGTAACCCTGGGGCTCATCAGCAGCCAGATATTTGTGCGTATCTGAGTTACCTCTTCTCAGCTGCTCCAGTCCAGCTGTTGAGATGCACGT
This sequence comes from Rhea americana, assembly GCF_003343005.1. NCBI lineage: Eukaryota > Metazoa > Chordata > Aves > Rheiformes > Rheidae > Rhea > Rhea americana. The sequence continues at coordinate 7,270,176 of NW_028186978.1, forward strand.
TCGTACTCGCATGAAAGAGTTCAGCTGTAGCAGCACCTGCCACAGCAGTTTACTCATCCTTCCTGTTTGTGACAGTAAATGCGCTGAAATCTGGTTGTTAACTGAATGCTTTGATCAAAGGAAGCTGTAAGTATCTTTATGGGGAGCACAAGTGCCAGGACGCTGCACTAAACTGAGCTACCTGAACAGGGGCTCAGCTTCTAGCGTAAGGGCAGGCAAGAAAAACAGTAACTTCTCACTGGGGAACAGCCTATGTTGCTCAGAGAGCAAGGCACTCTTATGTAAGTCATTAAATCGTATTCCTGCTCAGATTTTGAGGGCATTAGGTTAAGAAAGTAATCAGAAATAGTTGACCCACTACAGTTATGTGATGTAGAGATACAGTGGGCAATTACCTGTTGTAGCCATAGGGTTTTGAATGTTTTCTCACCCCAAGGTACCTGCAGCAGTTTCACTTCTGTTGTCAGCTTTGTATTTGGTGCAGATGTGCAGAAGTGTAATATCTGGACAGGGACAGTACACTAATTTTATAATAAGTTTTGTTTAATATCATTTTAAATGTATCTTTCTGATTTCAGAAAGTCCAAACCTATGAATATTTTCTTGACTAACATGCTTAAACATTGAGGTTACCTGGATATTCTAGGAACTGGAATCAAAATGGCTTTAGTTTGAACACCAAATCCAATAGTTTGTACATTCCAATTTAAATATTTATAGCATTTCAATCATTTCTAACATTATTATTAAACTAATAAATGTTTTAGTAGCTTGAAATATTTCCAGACTTAAGAAACAGTGTTAGGTCTGTATATTACAAACAACAACAACTACAAAGGAGCTGACAAGTAGTGAGTTAAATAGAATTAATTTCCTCTCAGCTTCCCAGTGAAATCATAAACCAATCAGACTTTTTTCTCATGTTATATGATACCACCAGCCCAAAGTCCCTCAGTGAAATTATTTCCTTGTAAATCATTGCAGTCCATCCATTATGCTCAAGAAATACGATTTTTTTTAAAGTGGGTAGTATAAAGTACAAAAAATATATGCTGGCTTCCATCCATTGGTATCAGTAGGAATCCCTGGGCAGATCTAAGGCTCGTAGTTTCTAAACACTAGAAGATTTTAAAAGCTAGTGAGTATTTAATATAAGGGAATATGGAAAACTTATCAGAAAAAAGAGAACAAAGCTGAGAGAATAAGAAAGCTTGTCTTTCCCTGTCCACAGTTGATTGCCACATACACGTGTGTTTTACAATGAATGCTAACCTTAATTTGTGAGTGATGACTAAATAATTGGATAAAGATTTTTTTCTGTCACTGAAAGTTACAGTATAGGTTTTCCTGTTCAAAAGCACCTGAATTAAGTATGGAAAGAAACATACTGACCCATTCAATCCGGTGAATGAGCCTGCAATCATTATTACAACAATTTGATTTTTTTTTTTTTCCTGTGGCTCTGCTTTAGGGACAAGATCAGAAATTCCTGTCCTGCTGCTTGGAAGTAAGACAGTTATTAGATTTGACCTATGCTCAAATCAGAGGAAATGCTGGAAAAGGAGACACTGGAATGGAAGGGAAAGTCAGTAGGTTTGCACAGCTGTTATTTTCTTGTCTATGTTAAATAGACTTTAGAAACTTTTACTAAGGTGACAATTACCTTATATGGTGGTCAGTTGGATTCATGGGACTGCTATACAGCTGTACCAGAATCTCTTTCTTTTACTTGCTTAGTTTTGAATAGTGACTGAGAAGTAGCAAACTACTTGTTCTCTGAATAAATTGTTGAAGTTTTTGTCTCCCAACATAACTAAAGGAGTCTCCAGAATGAACTGTTTGTCATTCTCATAAAGGTCAGAGCGACTGGTTCCATGTGGAACATCTGCAAGTTCTTTGCTTTGATTGATGCACCCGGCTGTACTTTTTAAAGATTGAGGATAGTTTTTTTTTTGGACTGATAATATATGATAGTTATTGCCACACCAGAAAAACTTCCTGATTGTGAGCAGTATGTTTTGCTTTGTGCAATGACACATGTACAGCATCTCATAAAAAAATTTAATATTCTTTCAAGATGTGATAAGAATTATTGAAAGGTAAAGGGTACTTCTGTCTTCTTTTTGATACTTTGGGTACTCTTTATTAAATTCATGAGAGATAATATTGTTTCCCTGATAACCTATGTTCATGTTTGTTCCAAAGTTTAATTTCCTAATCATTTCTGAGAACATTAACAAAAGTCTGAACAACAAGAATCATTTCCTTTCCTTCCATTGTCACCTGTAGTTTTATCTCACTTGGAGCTACACTGTGACAATTTTGCTGCTCCCCTCTAAAGAGGGCACCATGCAAGTGTCTTTTCCCAAAAGGAACATTAGCAAAACTCTCCCTTAGAAAGAGATCGTCTTTCCAGAGGTATTACGTAGAGGGAGATCCATGGAAAAGAATATGCTCCAGCTRCTGAGTTGGAATATATTGCTTTTTCTGAAGATTTAGCTCTTCTACTAGGATTGATGGAAGGGGATTGACTGATGACCTACATCTCCTCACCTACCTTCATGAAAACCCTTTCTCCAGAGAATAGGAGGACGGAAGTGATCATAGTGTTTTCACGAAAAGCTAGATCATGTGGAGAAAGATTTCTGCTTCACCTTTCGTATGTGCTCTGCACTGGATTAGAATAATTAAGAATTCAGTTTGAAAAGTACTGTATACACAACTGTTACTGTCAATATCAGTCCAAATAACCTTGAGTTACGTTATGTTCTGTACCTTGCTAGTGCGTTCACTGTGTAGAGCTTCCTCCGCCTAAAAGTAAGTTTCCCTCAAAGCAGAATGATCTTAATAAACCCACTGTTAATTTGTTGAGTTTTAGTTCCACAATGACAAGTCTTCCTGTTCCCTAATTAACTTGAGTATCTCTGCAAGGTATAAACCTGCCACAGATCATGTCAAAAAGTGAGGATGCCGTTTGAATATTTGGCATCCTATTTTAATTTTAGGATTTTCTTATACTACACCTAGGCTTTTGGTTATTTGGGAATTTTGGAAATTGACATTTGTGGTTCTCTCAAGTAAGTATTTATATTTTCTGTTGATCAAAGTATAAAGGAATGCTTCTGAAGTTGTAAGAACGAAATAAAGTGAATCCTTCCAAATTAATCTGTGGACCATCACACCCATTTGGCTGTGATAAAAAGCAGTTAAGAGGCAAATAAATTTGGCTCAGTGAAGCAAATAAATGTTTACATTACAAAAAACCACCAGACATTGAAAACACACCACTTCATTTCCTTGTTTGAGGAACTGGACATATTGTTTTTAAAGCTTACCGGAATGAGAGCGTAGCTAATGGGCAGCGAATAGACACAGCAGTTCGGGCAGAAGTTCGTGCAGAAGAGCACAAGGCGTCTTCGTTTCCAGTCCAAGTGGTGTATGCTCCCTCAGATATGGTGGTGACATGCTGCGGAGCACATTCCCCAGTASCTGCTGGAGTCGCTGCATCAGCTCTGTCAGAGGTTCAACCCAGACAGACCCTCTGGCAGCAGATGCAGCTCTGCAGGTCTCAGRCTGCAGRGAGTGCTTGGGGCCTCTCCGCAAGACCTGGGCTGACAGTCAGCTCTCCTGAYGAGTTGTGTCGCCAGGGAAAGGAGTCATGGGAGGAAGTCAGTAGGCTACGTAGCCTCCAAGAAGATGAGCAAGAGAGAGAAAGGGCATTCTCAGAGACCACACAGCTCCAGGAGTCCTGGCCCCACACTGCAGTGGAGTTGCTGGAGGGCTCTGTGCTGTGTGAAACGGTACATCATAGCACTGCAGAAGGTGGCTGGAAACCGGTCACTTCCCAGGGGAAGACAAAGGCTCTTACTCCTTCTGAAGACTTGCAGTTGAGGAACAGGTTTAGTGCCCTCCAGGCTGAGGAGGAGCTGGGCAGGGCTTCAAGGGAAGCAACTGGGCCAACAGACTCTGTGCGTTGTGGGAACACCTGGAAGAAGCAGCAAGTGATTGCTGTGGGTGACTCCCTGCTGCTGGGGACAGAGGCACCTACCTGCCAGCCTGATCTCTTGTCTAGAGAGGTTTGCTGCCTGCCAGGGGCTCAAATATGAGATGNATCATAGCACTGCAGAAGGTGGCTGGAAACCGGTCACTTCCCAGGGGAAGACAAAGGCCCTTACTCCTTCTGAAGACTTGCAGTTGAGGAACAGGTTTAGTGCCCTCCAGGCTGAGGAGGAGCTGGGCAGGGCTTCAAGAGAAGCAACTGGGCCAACAGACCCTGTGCGTTGTGGGAACACCTGGAAGAAGCAGCAAGTGATTGCTGTGGGTGACTCCCTGCTGCAGGGGACAGAGGCACCTACCTGCCAGCCTGATCTCTTGTCTAGAGAGGTTTGCTGCCTGCCAGGGGCTCAAATATGAGATGTCATGGAAAGACTGCCAAGGCTTATCCGCACTTCAGCCTAYTACCCTCCACTGCTCTTTCACATGGATGCTAGCAATACCAATGGCAAATTGGAGAGCATTAAACAGGATTTCAGAGATCTGAGGATGGTGTTCAAGGGTCTGGGAGCCCAATTCATTTTCTCCTCAATCCTATCAGTGAGGGGGAAAGATGGGAGGAGAAATAACTGAATTTTCCAAGTTAGTAACTGGCTGCACCGCTGGTGTTGGCAACAGGGTTTTAGTTAGTACAACCATGGGACTCTGAAGATCGACAACTGATTGGGAAAGATGGGATCCACCTCACTAAGAGGTGCACACATTTCTTTGCTAGCAGGTTGGCCAGCCTGGTAAGGAGAGCTTTAGACTAGGAAACATGGGGGAAGAGGATAGTTACAGTGACAGAGTAGTCTGCAAAATGCAGCTCAAGTGGGGATGTCTCCAGCGGGTGCATGCAGCCAGGGAAGTGCATACAGGACATGACTATGGAGGATCCTCTTGCATCCCTCCTGGGAAGTCTACATGTGATTACTTCCCTGAGATGCCTGTACACCAATGCACACAGCATGGGGAATAAACAGGAAGAATTGAAGATCTCTGTATGGTCGCAGGGCCATGTTCTCATTGCAGCTRCAGAGAGATGGTGGRGTAGCTTGCATGACTGGAATGTTGTCATGGATCACTACCTGCTTTTTAGGAAAGACAGGCCAGGAAGGCGAGGTGATGGTGTTGTTCTTTACGTGAAAAAAATATGGACTATATTGAGGGGGTGGATGAAGGGCAAGTTGAGAGCTTATGGGTAAGGAATTAATCCATGGCAGTGGATGTTGTTTACCTTGACTTCAGCGAGGCTTTCGACGCTGTCTCCCATAGCATCTTCCTAGGTAAGTTCAGCAAGTGTGCGTTAGGTGAGTGGACTGTGAGGTGGATTGAGAACTGGCTGAAARGCAGAGCTCAGAGGGTCGTCATCAGTGGCGTGAAGTCCAGTTGGAGGCCTGTGGCTAGTGGCATCCCCCAGGGCTCAGTACTGGGTCCCATCCTGTTCAGCTTCTTCATCAGTGACCTGGGGAGGGACAGAGTGCCTCCTCAGCAAGTTTGCTGATGATATCAAGCTGGGAGGGGTGGCTGATACACCAGGGGGCCGCACTGCCATTCAGAGAGACCTGGACAGGCTGGAGAGTTGGGCAAAGGGAAACCTCATGAAGTTCAACAAAGGCAAAGGCAAGTGCAGGGTCCTGCACGTAGGGAGAAATAACTCCATGCACCAGTACAGACTGGAGACTGACCTTTTGGAGAGCAGCTCTGCAGAGATGGACCTGGGAGTGTTGGTGGATGACAAGGTGATCATGAGCCAGCAATCTACTCTTGTGGCCAAGAAGGCTTCCTGGCTTGCATAAGGAAGAGCGTTGCCAGGAGGTTGAGGGAGGAGATCCTGCCCCTCTACTCAGCCTTGTGGAGGCCACATCTGGAGTGCTGGACGCRGCTCTGGTCTCCCCAGTACAAGAGAGACATGGCACTATTGGAGGGAATCCAGCGTAGGGCTACAAAGATGATCAGAGGGCTGGAGCACCTGCCCTATGAGGAACGGCTGCGAGAGCTGGGCCTCTTCAGCCTGGGGAAGCTGGAGGGAGGATCTTATCAATGAGTATAAATATCTGAGGGGAGACTGTCAAGGGGATGGGGACAAACTTTTCAATGATAGGATGAGAGGCAGTGGGCACAAACTGAAAGACAGGAAGTTCCACCTGAATCTGAGGAAAAACTTCTTTACATTGAGAGTGACAGAACACTGGAACAGATTGCCCAGAGAGGTTGTGGAGTCTCCTTCTCTGGAGATGCTCAAGGCCCACCTGGAAGCAACCCTGTCTAACATGCTCTAGGTGACCCTGCTTGAGCAGGGAGGTTGGTCTAGATGATCTCCAGAGGTCCYTTCCAACCTCAACCATTCTATGATTCTGTGAATCTGTTATTCTGTAATTTAAAGTATATTAGACTAAGATTTCTTTTTGTAGGAGTCTATGTAGTGAATTTTCATTCCTTTTAGTTGTCAAACATCTCACTACCTCATAAATTATTTGCAAGATGCCTGGAGGTGTAGTTAAAGAGGGCAAATGTTATGAATGCATGTTTCTTAAAGCTCTGTTAATGAATTGACTTCCCTGTAGGCTACTGGATACAGTACTTCAATCTAATGAATGGAAAGCTTTAAAGTAAGCATTTTTTTTGTAAGAATAATGCTGCTTCTTGGTCCCCTTTTACACAAAATTCTGAAGAATAAGAAAGCTGAGGAAAGGGTATGATCCTGTGTCTACTCACTTGCATAACTGTCTCCTCATAAATGAGTAAATAGGATCACTTTAACCTGTAAATGTGTATCTTTTTTTGTTGTTGTTGTTTTATATCCAGAAGGCGTTGACACTTCAGTGATATCTCTTGCTGTGATGCTGAGGACCTCTGGCTGATGTTTTCAATTACAGCTGTGCTACTTTATGCAGCTGCTGGTATTTCTATGGGTGCCACCTGAAAAAAACCCACAAAACTGGGTATTCTGGAGTGGGGGTGGGGTTGTGGAAAGAATTCTCAAAATTTTGTACAAGATTCAAGTCATTGGGTTGTGCTAATTATGGAAAAATTTCCATACATAGGTCACAGAGGTAAGACTAAAATTTAGTCTCCTAAGTGAAAAGCAATACCATTGGTAAGTACTTGCTGCCATGACACAGAATTCAAAACAACATATACACAGCAATCGACCATGCCTAAAATGCTGTTTTTCTTCAATTCCTCAACCAGTAAATCTCCATTCCAGTTGTTATTTAGCACCTTTTCCCATTCAGCTTCAATTCAGCCCTTCCGGTTGTTTGAATTTCCATTCAAAACTGATATCAGGCATTCAAAAAGTCTTTTCTTGGAAAGCTGGATTTGAGAAATGCAGTGTCCCTGCTAGACTCAGCTTTCATACTGGTGCAAAGTAGAATTACTCTGTCACTGAAAGTATAGGCTTAGGATGTGGTTAAAAGCACTAAGCAGCCTCCGAGTGCACACAGCACTGTAGACTGCTCAGCAGTCTTGGGGAATGGCTCTATTAATAAAAGGCTCAAAATCGGAAAGAATACAAAAGATACGTTCATGAAAATGGCTAATAAAGAGTGTAGAGAATGGAAAGGAGAAAGGAACAGTTGTCGTAGTATATGTACAATTCATTCCTCATTAGTTAGTTAATGAGACAGTTTATTCTGCATATGTAATGCCATTTCTTTCTTTTTTTAATCTATCAGAAGGGCTGTGATTCCTGCTAATAACTCCAGGAACGTAAATTGAGAGTGTGTGATAGCTTACTATTTAGTCAACAGAGAGTGCAGAAACTCTCTGCATATAATAGGAATCATGTGATTCTGAATCACTCTGTGATTACCTATTTATTAAAATTTGATGATTATTCTAATTTCAGTGCTTTATTTATGAACTAGATGGGATAAATGCAAGGTAAAAGGGGATAAATGCAAGTTAAAAGGCTTAATAGATATCTTGCATCTTCAAGAAGAAAAAAACACAGGATAGAAATAAAGAAAAAAAATGCTAGAAACTGATAATATTGTTTCAGAAACTCTTCTAAGTGTAGTATTTAATTAGAAGATATTACTGCCAGATGTGGTTGTAGATAATAGTTCTAATAGATCCACTAGTTATTTAAATTAGATATAAYAATATGTTAAATTCTAATACAACATTTTTCAAGATCATCGAGGTAAAGATCTTAGACCTTAGATCTACCACTTCAGAATGGATAAATGCCATTTCTTTTTTTCTTCTTTTTCTGTTATCATACATTTGAGGAAGAAGAGCATGATATGTAAGACAGTTCAGAGGCAAAAAGCCTAAAGGGTCTGGAAAACACAAGGCAGCAGCCTTAGAATGAGCTTATTCTTGCTGTTCCAAAAGATAATATTCTAGGAACCCAAAAGAATGTTTTAACAGATTTTTAACAGAATTTAACAGATATAACAGATAGTATTTGTTCAGTGTATTTGACTGCCATGAAACATCTAAGARTCTCCAGCTGTTCTACGAAGTCAATGGTATTGTTGGATTCAAATTCTCCAAAATTTATATACTGTGAAAGAAGTTTTCCACTACAGTGTCTCTTTCTTCCTTCCTTATACTACAGGTAGTCAGAGAATTTTGGCCCTAATAACTCTGGTTTGTCTTTCCCTGGAGCCACAGRTTACACTGGATATCAGTCCAGTCTGGAATCGTGTGTGATGCAAAGATAAGCAAGCTAGCCAAAATCAAGACCCATGCATCAATTTTTGGCTCACGCCCAAAGAGACTTTGTCTGTTCTAGACTGACTTCAGACTGACCTAATAAGGCTTTTCATTAGCATGATTAGACTGAATTTAAACTGCACTGGCAACATCTGCATGCATCTGTGTGGATTTACCATTTCAGATTTCGACTACCTTAAGAATCTGTGTACTACTCTGTTTCAGTGATATATTCAGTGTGTCAGATATGGCTACGAGGAGCAGCAAATCAATTTTGAGGATAGCTTATTTTCAGGCATCTGAGAAGTAAGATTCCATTAACTCCATCAATCACTTCCTGAATTGTTTTCCCCTTAGGACTGGTGAACTAACTTGGTGTCCTTATAGATGCTTAGGGCCAACACAGAAATCACAGAAGGGAGAACCCGAAACAAAACGTTTTTGTAGTCATTATGTTTTAGGAAAAAAGACTCATTAGCTTTCTGGCCCCATCTAGATTTACAAAAAAGTATTACATTTCTACATATTCAAACTGTCTTTCCAAGGAAATAAAGCAGGGAACTTTTTTTCTTACAGTACTGCTGAAATTTGATGTGGTGATGGCAGATGTGTCATATCAGTTGGGGTTGCTAATCAAGGATTTTTCAGGATCTGCCTGTTCTATGCCCTTCCTGTGAAACTCATCCTCGAGCAAAGATGCAGCCTATGCATTGTTCATGCCCCATTTAAATCTTGGATGTTATATGTACCATAAATTTCCTATTAAAATTGCTGATCTCTAAGTAAAAATAGAAGAGATAGCTGAGTGCATAACAGCTTAAGATACTGTTTTTATCTCAGATAAATACATAATAAGACCCCCACATCTCAGGAAAGCCTGGTTTTCTCCTCTATTTTTCTCTGGTCGGGAGAGACTATTCATAACCTCTTCACAATCATCTAGTTCAACATGGATGGCTGTCATTGTATAGAAAGAGGAGAGCTGCAGCAATGAGAATGACCCAGATGTTTGGAAAGTGTGGTCCTTATTATTAATAAAAAAGCAACTTTTATTTCTGCCCTTCAGTGTGGTTAGGAAATTACCTTATAAGAAAGGAAATGGTGGTATCTGGAGACTATCTCAACTTGTACTGAAGAGAAGAAACAAGGAGAGTAAGTGAAAGAAAAGCAGTAGTCACACACGAAGCCTTTCTGCACCATTTTCTTTATGCAGACAGTAGCTTATAAATAAAGAGATCACTGAAGGCAAAAATACTGGCAATAGAAATAAATTGTTTTAATAAGCAAAATTCATAATAATTATATCAGGAGAGATTATCATGCTACCAAGTTTGTTTTTCATTGCTAGAATTTCATTTGGTTTCATTTCTGAATTGCATTTTCATTTCCCTGTATTTTTGTATTTCTCTTATTAATAAAGATTATAAGAGATTCTGGATTTACAAATACGTATTTACAGTATGTGTGAGTTTTTTTCAGTGCAATATGTGTGTGAATTGCCAATGTCAATAATATCCATAAAAATGATACTGTTTTGACACACTGATAAACCASGGACAAAAGTTTATCCTTTAAAGAACAGTGCAAAGTTCCATAGTACTGCCCAAYGACAAAGTAGTCTCCAGATTTTTCACTAGGGCAGCTTTTGTCCCTTTTATATTAGCAAAGCAGTACAGATGAACAGAAGTGTGGGCACAGAGCTGGTCAATGACTCAGCAAACACTACTCAGTTTAAGGTTTTATGAATTGTATAATTTGATTTACATTCCAAGCAAAACATGTAATAATTGATAAATCAAACTTTATATGTGAGGCTAACACCCTTCATAGGAGACTTGCTGGAAAGACCAATGATTAACTGGTTAGGAAGATGGAAATTAATCTCTTTTTGATAAGAACCACTGCCCTATTGTATATTATTTTTCCTGCTTTTTTGCTTATCTCAGCTTTCTTGTAGACTCGCTAGTTATTCTTTTCCCTTTCAATCATGATGTTACTTTCTTCCCCCTTCAACATGGTCTTACAACATTGTGTTCGTCCTTCAGCATTCTCTCCCTTCTCTAGTACTGTCTGTTGCCTCCTTGCTTTCCTTTGGTCCTGTTAAGTATCCTACACGCTTCAGTGCTGTGTAATATTCTCTTTTACTGCGTATGGAACCCACCCAGACAATTCTGCTGCTGCTCTGCATGTGTAACGAGAGAGGCATCAGGAACTGAGAGGTAAGATTTTAAAGAAAGGTTAAAAGCCACAGTTCATTTTAAATGAACAATTTAGTTAGGGAAAATAATAATAAAAAAGAAAACCTGTGCAGCAAAAAAAMCCACATATACCAAATAAGAGATTGCAGCTTTTTATTTGATGGGCTTATTGAGGAGGGAAGTTCTAAACAGCCACATAATGTCTGTAAACCAGTAAACTGCAGATACTACAGAATGGCAGCTGCAGTTTGAAGAAACTATTCAGTTTACTACTGAGTTACTTGTAAAAACTCCTGACACTGAAATTATTCCACATCAGCGCAGTGGTAAACAACACTTCTTCACTTCTATTCCTTTATTTTCTTTCCTTTTTGCCTTCCTTTTCTCTTACTTCCCTCTGAGCCCTTTTTCATGTACTCATGGGTTTTTTTTGCTTTGTTTTCTTGCTGTTCATGAGTTCTTTGTATTCAGCCACAAAATAACCCCTTCATTAGACTCCCTCCTCTTGAAGCAGCCCTTCTTACTCATAACTAGTAATCCAGACAGCTGCTGCCCTCTGAGCTGTTGCTCTGTGTCCTGCCTCATGCTTCATAGTCACCTGAACGGAGTCAGCAACAGGTGGAGTCATGATTTTGCCTGCTGTGTGTTGGCCAGRATAGCTGACCAGCTTGGTGGGGGTTGCAGGGCATACACCATTCGCTGAGGGGGCATTCACCTTGCACTCCAGTGAGACGGAGATATGTGAGGAAAGTAGGATAATCACTTAATATCTGTCAGTATCAGCAAAACACCTGAGAATGCTAACTTCCCCTGACATGCAGGGAAAAATGTTGATACTCTGTGTAAGGTGTGTATCACAGCTGGAAAAGAAATGAGATTTCTGCCAGTAGTGTGAGTCAGAGAAAGTTTACTGTGAAAGCCTGAAAGAGCAGTAGAATGGTAGCTGTCAGGAGAAGGTGGAGTGCTCAGATAGAGATGGCACCAGGATGCAGAGAGAAGGGGGACTGATGTCTGCAGAAGTGGATTTGCACGTATGTAAGTATGTCCATCTTTCCACACAACGAATAGCAATGTTCTCAGCCCTTCACTGGGGCCTACATTTATGCCAGTAGGTCGATGCAAAGCATTAGGTAATACACTGACAGTTATGTTTTGTACATGCATAATGGCTAGTGAAGGCATTTAGGATAGTGAAGAATAAGATGGCCTGTATCATGACTTAACTGAGGCTATGTCACAATCTCATCACTAGCAATCCAMGGAAATGTGGCCTCTAAGAAACTGCTGCAAAGAAGGTATACAGCTGATTGAACTAATAGTTGTTGACAGCTCACGGTCAAATGTATCGAGTAACACTTGATCCTTCCCCATCATTAAGTATGCTGCAGATGACATGCAGAGTGTTAAATGCCTGGATGCAGCTGTGATGACTATAAGCAGCGTGGTATCATTCCAAAAACATCAAGAGCAGAATAGCACAAGGTGAACGTYACCGTCTTCCCTCTGCAGGTTTACTGCGAGTTTTTTTTTCCTCACAACAAAAAGTGGCAGAAACATTTAGCCATTAGTTCACCATTTGAAGGAGAAAAATACAGACATACCATCAATATGTCCATCTTCAGTATCTCTCTAGTGTACCATTAGTGCATTTGCATATTTTGATGCACTTTTAACATGAGCAGACATTTCTGTTCCTCCTTGCTAAATCAGAGTCGAAATGGGATAAACTGGCATAATGTAGAATAAAATATCTATCGTGATAAAGTAATAAAATGGATAGATTTCTTCCCTGAAAGTAAATGTTGAGTGAGCTGGCTGCTGTGTAGGATTGTCTTTTTCAGTTTTGCAGTCCTATAAAAAATCATCGTTTCTTTCCCAGTTTCTTTTAAAATTGCTGGTAAATGTGCCAGTATGCTGAATATGGCTCTAAATTAACAAGTAGCATATGTCCAAAATGCTGAAATTCTGCTGCAAATATTGTATTTTCTGTGGATACATGAGTTTTCTGTGGTGATCTAACAACACAGTTMAAGCCTGTTTCTGATAGCATTTTATTTTGTATTATCTATGAAAAAAGTTGTTGAATGTATATGTAGGGGTTACCACGGTACTGCAGCTCCCAGTCATTACTGTGGCAAGACACGCAAGAGGATGTATGTCATGAAAAAAAAATCTAGGATTCAGCATGTGAATCCATAATGAAAGACATCTAGATTGTTGGATGAGTAAAAAATGATTCAACTGAAAGTAGAGCTTGATGTGGGAGGAAAAGAAAGATTAGATTAAAATAAGATCCATATAAATTTTAAAGATGATGCTTTAGCATGGAGAAATTAATTGTTTGATTGRGGTAACAAAATAATCCATTAAAGTGAAGATAAAAATAGCTTATTTTTTTTCTTTTCTTCATGTTAGAGATTGGTGTAAAAGAAGGAAACTATCACCCAAGTGTTAGGGCTACCTCAGTACTTTAAAATTAAGTTGATAAGATCTGGAACAATATCTCAAAATTGTCAGAGATACCAAAACAGTAACCTGCTGAAGTTGTCTCTTGTTCACAGGAAAAATTATTGAACAAGGCACTGATAGCCTCTATTCAGGCAGAATACTGCAAAAAATCTTACGGAATCCAGGAAGGGTCTATTGGAAACCCTAGTTTTTGTTAAAAGKATCTGGTTGATAACAGTCAGGTAGTTTCCTGTAGAAGGGAAATAACTCCTGGTTTTAATTCTGAAAGCATCTTGACAGGTGACTTTGATCTAGACGTTGTATCATTGCTTGTACAGAAGCTAGGTGGTGGGGAGTCCCTAATCTTTCTCTAGGGAGAAGAGTTAACGGAGAGGAGTGTTGAGGAAAGAGAAGTGCTGAAATGGACAGAGATGAGAGATTACCTGTCATATGACTTCACAGGTGACGGAAAAGTGGCATTTTCCTTCAGCTGAGAAGTGAGAGTAAAGGCAACTGCAGCCTATTTTGCTTGGAATTTGTGCTTTTTGTGTTACTTCATCCTGTCTGAGTGCTTGAATTAGAGGTCTGAAGTAGGTTCTGGCTCAGAGAGAGAGGAAAAAAGTCACTAGTGTAACACTGGTTTCTTAGTGTGGCATGCTTGCTCTTCACTTACCAAGCTTTATAATGCCTGGTTGGAATTCTTCATTGTCAAGATTAAAAATTATTAGGTATTACCCTCCAATTTGGCCATGTTGCATTTCATGACCTTTTTGAAAGGCTGAAAACTAACACTTCTCTTCCTCTTCCCTCTGTGTGAAAGATACTGCTAATCACATTCTGTAAATAAGAAAGAGTGAGTGTCTTTGTTCTGAATTTCACGTACATTGCATTTTCCCTTTCCCTTGTTTTGTGGATGATGTCAAAGACTTACAAGAGATTGCAGAGGAATCTTTTTCTTTCTTTAAGGAAAAACATAGAAATTACCTCCATCTTACCTTACTATCCAGCTTACATATAGAAATCTTCCAGAGGTTTGTTTATTGAGTTCGTAAACTCAAAAACTTCACAGATTGGCAGTAACTTGCTGTTCCCTGCTAGTTAGATCATGTACTTTTCAGTTATTCTAAGTATCAGAGCACAGTCAGAATTAACTGTCTATCCATAGGAAAAATAACATAGCTATGGTGCTTCTAGAAACGATTGCTCTCTGGGTAATTGTGCAGCTGAGGACTCAAGTCCTTCTATCGTCAGGTAATTGAAGGATTCGGAAGTCTTACGTAGAAGAGGCCCAAATTATATTTATAAATACAAAAACAACTAGGCATAGAATGCTTGAGTTCACGATGACAGTTTGCTTTCAGTAAATTCATATGAATGTTTTGATATGTATTTTTTAACATTAACATTCAAAATGTTAATACGCATTAAGAATACAAAATACAGGCATGTAGTATCTCTGAGACCAACTCTTGGGAATGTCAAAGGAGAGGATAAATTCAAAGCTATATGAAAGTGTTTTTACTATAAGTTCTGACATCTCTTACAACTAGTTTTACACAGAAATTAGCATATGTTAGCATGAAATTGCCTAGTAAGAAATCCATTTTTAGCATGATTCATGTGATGGTAGGAGTACGGTACTAGATTAACTCTAATGATGCTCTTAAAAATAATACAAAGCACTTACATAGCTTTTTACATGTACATCAGGGAACAAAATTTGTTTGGCCTGCCATGTAGATAAATGCCAAATATAGTGAATAGTAGGTGTATAATATGAACAAAAATGATTGCTTTTCCCTCAGGAATCCATTTTCAAATGCCTTGAAAACTAGTAAACAAAAAAATTACAGATCATAATTTAAGAGCTAGAATGCGTACTATTTCAAGGGCTTGAAGTCATTTTCTGGGAGTGTATTCAAAGTCCTAAACTTATAGAAACATAATGAGGTCAGACCAGTCACAGAATAACAAAACGATTCTTTTATACTTGCTAGTCAGACCATTAGATTTAAACCATCTTAGGTTTCCAAGGTTAGGAGTAGTTAATTGATTAAATGCATTGCAATAAAGAGCTACAGCTAAGCCAGCTTGTGATTCTCTTAAAGAGTATTTAAAAAATTAGGACCATCAGCAACCACTACAAAGTTGATTCCTGCATTACATGATCCTTCGGTGAGTTCTGAATCCTCCAAAATTTTGATGGGTCTGGCAGTGACTGGTTCCGGAGAACTATGATAGAGCAAGGTTGCATGTAACTTCCCTTCCTCATTCCTTTGTCCTCTTCGAGATTAATGAGAAGATCGGTCTGAAATAGAAATACGGAAATACGTCACCTCAGCTGCAAWTATTTGTCAGTATTACTTCAGTGTGGTCTCAGATTAGATTATGACTTTGCTGTGCATAAATATACAGGGGAAAAAAATTATTTCCCCAGATAATTGACATTTTAAGGGAATGTCTATGTAGCTGTTWGCAAACAAACAGCAGTTTAAACTCTACTGTAACAACAATAGACTTTGAACCAGAGGCTACATAGCCATGTTGGCCCAGCATTGTGCCCATCTAAATAACCCTTACTGAGATCCCGTCTGCAGAAGCCTCTGCAAGGCTGCCCTAAGAAAAAGACAAAAGAAAACATACTCAAGCAAGAGTTGTCCCACAGTCTGGTTTAGCAGTAACAACTATGACCCATTAGAGAAGAAGTCTCAGCAGTAAATGGCTCATGAGAGAGATTTTTTTCATCCTGGGCTTGATCCTGTGTTGGGTTTAGTTTTGTTTGGAATGTATTACTCTGTTTCCAGGGAAGAGCAATGATCTGGCATCTAGTGTTTTATGATACCACCTGCTAAAAAACCTTAGTCAAATGTTTGTGTGAGATATATAAATGGTAAAAACAGGAAATGATTCATCAATAAGGTTATACCAGTCACTATATAATTAGGTGTATAACTCATTAGGTGTATAAAGATTAATCACTTAGTACAAGGTGCAGTACTGCTGCTTAATTTTTGCAGATGATTATTAATATTGAAGCCAAAAACCTTTTCTATTTAGTAAGACAAAATTGCGTGTCCCCTTATTAAAGCTTTTTTTCCCCCCATCTCTATAGTCTGAAGAATAGTTCTGAGGGAACTTGAGCGATATACAGTCTGTAGATAAGATTTAATTTTCAATTCCTGTTAGCCTATTTATCTTCACAAGCATTAAACCTACCCTTATAATAATTATGAATTAAGATATGCATCAAATAATGCTTGTGTTCTTAATTTAAAAGATCTTTCAAAGGCGACTGTTTAATGTTTGCTTCCTAGGAAATGACATAATTATATCTTGTATTAATAATTTTATATAAGGCAAACTGCTTGTAAACTTAGACTCCAGTATCATGTTAGAATTGTAGGAAACAAGATGAAAAAACATAGCTGGAGTACCACTGACCAGGAAAAATACTCACTGGGAGTGGGTTATTTCTGCGTTACACAAGGCAATCTAAAGTCTATGGGACAAGAGCATGGTTCACTTATTTCTTTTCTGGTGGTAGCATTTATTTCAGAAAAGTGAACATAAAATGTGATTTGTTAAATCTGCACTGCTAGGATAGCATACCTGCTGTCACCAATTTGTAACCTGCTGTCATCAATTTGTAATCTATTTCCCCTAGGTTCAGGATCTTCTGCTAGCATGCAAAATATTTTTTTTTTTTTTTTTTTTTTTCAAAGTAAATATTTTCAACACAATAAAAATTTTTATACTTCAACCCAAGCATTAACTGGATAAAATGAAAGTTAAAATCCTGCAAAGCCAAATTAACAAATAGTGTTTGTTTCCATTCTCAGCTTCCTACAGTTCCTTCATTTCTCTTTGCACTTTCTCATTATCTTGCATTTGCAGTTTTTGAAACCAGTGTCTCCTTTGAGACCAAAATCCTGGATGCTTCATATCTATACACAAATGCTGACAGGCTGCTGAAGATGTCTGCACTTCACGCTGTTATTTTATCCTTATGATGGGCTACTTAAATGTGAAAAAGAATTATGTACTCAAATAGACTGATGAACATGAATGGGGTTACAGATAAGTAGAATTACTTAAGTTTTTCTTAACTGCTTCAGCACTTGCAGGACAGACCCTCAGCTGAGCAATATTGCCACAGTATTTATGCTAACTTAACAGGATATATAACCTTAATATTATACCTCAGGGGGAAAGAAAATTTTTGTGCAGGAAAGGAGGAGGTTTGGCAGTATTGGAGGAGGTTAAAAGTCCTTCACCTTGTCTGTATCCAGACAAACTGGTGTGCCCGATGCTGKACAGCATAGTCGCAGGAGCGTCACGGGAGCGCGGTTACAGCCTTCTCCCAGGTAGCCCTGAGCTTGCCGCTGCCGCTTACGCTGGTGGCTGGGAGTGAGATTCTGAACTATGCAATTTTTACAGTGTTCTCTATTATCTTTTTATTTAAAGCATTAGAACATTGTTTCTGCATTCACTCTTTCAGGTTTTGGTGTTTGTCTTTTGGTTTTCACCACAATATGGTATCAATTATAAAAAGCAGATCAAATTAAAAAAGAAAGAAAAAAAAGCTTACAATGCAGATGTAAAGGCATTTTTGTGAAAAGTTTTATCTTTGAGAAATGGCCATTAAATGAATTTACAGTTTGAAAKGAAAAAAGATTAGCTTTACTAATTTTACTTAGAAAGCACGTTTCTTAGCCTATATTCATGCTAAGGACAGTAAAATTCATGAGGCAGAATGAACAGATCAAGAAAGAAGGACTTTAAATCCTTATTTTGAGGATTTAAAAAATGGATAGGAGTTAAAATCCTGAAGTCTACATCTCTCTGAAGTTATGACAAGTAGCACAGTTAGTTCGTAAGTACAATTTGCAGCACGAGGAGCTTCATTAGACTATGCGGTTGCTTCAGTGGGAAACTTGCTCACACGAGCTTGTAAAATCAGGGAAAACTGCTAACGGAGCTTGCTTTAAAATGGCACGATGGCGATACAACGCATTAACCTCTCTAAGGGGGATTCTGCCTCCGTACAATGAATTTTATTCTGCTAGTGCCAGAGCTAAAAAACGAAGCAAAAGCAAGCAAGAAYGAAAAGCCCTCCGCTTTGTGGATGCCTCCTTTGCCTCCTAAAGGCTCTGTCTCATTTTTGTTATCGGCTCCCTGCGTCCTGGCGTGTCGGGCGCCGGCTCGGAGCCGGTGCGCGGAGCGGAGAGGCTGTGCGGTGGGCTGCTGGCCTCCCAGGTCACGCYGACCCCCGGGGCTGGGGCGCAGCTCAGCCGAACTCGCGTGCCTGGCGTCCGACGCGTGTGGTCACGGAGAGGAGAAMGGGCCTCTGACGCGGAGCGGCGGCGAAGCACGTGTGAGCTGGAGAAAAGCAATTGCTAACAGCAGGAAGTGATATGGAGCACCCAAAAGCTACAGAGCCTGGAAATAAGATGCTGAAGGACAAGATTTATTTATCCCTCTCAAACGCACCGTTGCTCACTATTGATATTTCCATGCACCGTAGGCTTTAACTTCAGGCTACAGGAGAATATCAGAAGCAGATAACAAAAAAGAAATACATACTTCTTCAGCCTTTCTTTGATATCAGTTGTGCTATTAGATCAGCACATCTGYCGCCATTGCATATATTTGGAGAACGTTTTCTGCCTTAGAGCTGGCAAAGCCAGATTCGACAGTACTGCAAGGGACACGGTTCTCTGTGGATTAGACGGGCAATGGCRCAGACCACGCACGCTTCACAGGTCACGTACACTTCAGCCAATGACTTACACAAGCAAAACGTTACAAACATATATGTTAGATACTCACATTAAAATTTATAGGGAATTGCAGTTTTAGCAGAAAAGTAGTTTAAATATATCTTTTCACTATTTGGATCACATATAACCACACAACCCTTCCATGGTACACAATAACTTGTCCCCTTGAAAGTTTTGAAATTAATCAGACATAAATGGCAAGAATAGCTGGGCCAACTCATAGGGATCTTGGCACGCTCTCTGATCACATGTTACCCAACTATTTATTAGTTACTAGTAGCTTGTGGGTAATCAGAAATACTGGTTCTACTTCAAACTACGGAAAAACTTAAAGTTGTTAGTAGGGATTCAGTCAATAAAACAATAGTCCTGAAAAACTAGTTGATGTCATGAGTACAATGATAATTTCATAGCTGGAGATCTGGTAAACTATAACTGTTAAGGATTCAAAAGTTTAAAGGATCTTTTGTTCTTTGTCTTATAAAAATCTTACTGATAAGCTAATTCATTTATTTAAACTCACCGACACTGTCTATAGAATTTTAACACAACATCAGATATGACTAGGATTTACTAGTATAATTAGAGGCCTAATGCTTGACTTCCTATATTGAATAACAAGATCTCATCCTCCAGCCCACTGTAAAGAAAAGGGAGAGCTTTAGCTCTTTCCCTGTGCTGAAGACAGCTAAATGGACGAAGGCTGTAAAAACAGCTGAGAGCTGTCTTCTGGCTATTTGGTCTAACTGGAAACGATAGAATAACTCTTTCAGAATGAAAATCTAATAAAATGGGTAGTGGTTTTTTTCCTCATACAAAATCCTGATATTATAGTCTTTGAGTGACAAAAAGCAACATAAGACATTTTGTGTGTCTGATCACAAATTCTCACGGTGAGGTGAGCTAATATTGAAATTATCAACTTGACAATAAATAATACTACAAAATTTACTGACATTCTGTCTTGGAAGACTTTGGCTTTAATTTGGCTATGAGTCAAATAAAATTTCACACACGAAATGGGGATTTCAGACAACATAAACTGGAATTAAACTGCTAACTGAACAAACTAAGAGTTTTTCTGGAAAAATCCCCAGCAATAAAAGACAACGGGGCTTTTTAGGACTGTCAGTAAAGAAAAGATCTGATATTTAGGTAAGTCACTTCTGATTATGGCAGTAGACTCTTCTCCTCCTCCACCATATATCGACTGCCTCTCCCCTTCATGTGTCCGTTGTGTCCCTAAACATATAAGATTTTTTAGTAAAACTCCTTCAGATACACTGCGAAATAGTAACTTCTTCAGATATGTTATAGGTTTAATACACTTTACATGTACAATATACATTACATGAAGAATGCACCAGGTCATAATATCTTTTCCGTGTGTTTCTTGAGTATTCTGTACTCACTTATTCACCAAGAAATGTTCTCTTGTGCACTGAAACTGCCGAAGAAAAGATTTTTTTTCAGGAGCTAATTTTCAGCTCTTTATACTTACCTGAAAAGTAGTTCTCTAAGGAAATAATAGCTAAAAATGTTTAAGATTTATTTCTAAGTAATTTAGTAATCTTTTGGAAAATGAGGGGTTCTTCAAAGTACAGATCAGTGACRGAAAACATAACTATATGTTTTGTCTGTAATTGTGAATTATTGGTGCATGTTGTATAATCATCCATAGACTGATGACTTTACTTTGTAATGTAGTTAGATTCCTTTAATACTTCATTTTACACTTACATATGCCAACTTCTTTTCTAATAAGCATCTCTTAGATTTTATATAATATAAAATACGCAATTTACTTTTCTGTAATGTGTGTTTCTATGCATAACTGCCGATCTGTGGTTTTAAATACAGCTCTCAATACTGAGTTATGTGGAAACATATTCTATGTGACTTAGTCATGCAACTCCAGTATGATAAACTGAAGATTAGAATGTGTAATATATACCCCCTTGCAATATTTTCTTTTTCTAAGGAGAGGAATATTACTAATTAATTCCATCATCTGAAAGAGAGAAAATGACTCCTATGATATTTGCAGCAAAGTAGGAATTGACTCTAGGTCCCTTACTCTGAGCTTAGTGCATTAACATGGGCRCTTCTTTCTGCTTCATGCTATGTAAATGAAGTAATTGGAAATGTAGCAGTATTTAAGGAAGACATGGGGAGGACTTGGGGGAGGCTGTTACCGGTACTATTGAGAGCCAGGTCCTCGGCTCTGCATTTGACACATTCAATACAAAGATAAGAGTAATGTCTTGCTCTCTGTTTGGATTTCATTTCCTATTTGAGATTCTTAACTAAGGTCTGAATTGAAAATAACTGTACTAAGGTATATTGAGTATCTTCATATACAATATGATGGGCAAAATTTTAATCTCTTTCTTTAAAAGGTTAGCTAAGCTACACTGCAGTCTGTGTATTTGTGTGTGCGTGTGTGTGTACACACGTATTTCCAAGTGACTGCATACATCTTTACRAAGATCTGCATGTGTGAGCTTTTGAAGGAAAACATATTATGCTGGTGCTATCGAAATTCATTTAATTAATATGGAAATTGTATAACTCATTTTATTTTGTGTTTGTGCATATGTACATAATACATATGCACGCTTTTTTGTAGAAAATAGACGCTTAAAGTGGATCTTTGTTATTTTTAAATATCATTTTCCACTGGAGAAGACAGAGCGATTTACATATTTATTAAATATATTTTACCCAGAAAATTCGTAACTATGATGCCCCATCTCATTGACAGTCTATTTCTACAAGCAGCCAGGGTCATTATGTAGAAAATTATGTAGAAAAATATAATATGTATTGGCCACTATTAGAATAAACTATAATAGGAACTGGAAGAGATTATGAGCCTTAGGCCATAAAATTCAACAAGTGCAATCATTCTTCTGGTAACATTAGCATTAACTCACCTTTGGAAAGCTGAATAACTAGGCAGACTGGTCAACTCTTAAAGTCAGCATTTCTCCATAGTCACCATATAATTGAATCTGAATGTTTCATTTATTCTTTATTCTGTGTGGATGGTATGTCAAATCAATCTGATCTTACTGTGCATAAATCCTGACTTTTTAGTGACAGTGGCTATGGAACAGCCTTGGAATGTTATGGCATTTTTCAGGCTTGGTGGGAACCTCTTCCAAGYACCTTTGGTGGATGGAGTAATGCCGTAGCAGATCAACCGGAGGAAAAGGAGAGGAGACAGGGTATAATAACAGATTCACTGGGAGTATTCCTGAAACGGCACAGAAACATTTCTGGGTTGTTCTCTCAGGATTACTTACCCTTTTTTCCTACAGTCAGCCATGGATGTAGAGAGCTAAAAGCTGATAGCACAGGTTGATAAGCTTCTCTTTTCTAGTACTATGGCATTTAGAGTCAGTGTTTTTAAACRTTTATGTACCTGGACATGAAGATAGACACCTACAGAGTTGTTTAAAAAAATAGCCTTAACCTGAAAAGCTTATCGGTAGAATTGCTTACTTCCCAGTTCGGTACTGGTGACTTTCATTCCAGTATGTGGATAGCACATCGATTTGCAATGAGGGTGTTGTCAGGAGAAAAGAACTGCAAAGAGAGAGGAAAGAAGCAGAGCTAGATAAAATAAAGATTCCTACCTTTTCCTTCTTTCTCTACAGAAAATATGTGCCAAATTGTATAGCGTGAGGTAAAAAGAGAATAGATAGCAAGAGAAAAATAGCTCAGGACACAGCAGAGATAAGGATATTGTCAGGAATTTGTCTATTCCAAAATAGGGACTGGGACTTAAACACAAAGGGCGCATACATCTCTGCAGTGAGGCAACCGTATCTGTAAATTTTCAGACATATAGCTTAGTGATCAACTAAACACTTAAAAATAAATAAAAGAATAACTAAGGAAATTGAATGATGAAAGATGGAGAGTAAAAAAAGAAATATGTCATTTCTATGCAGTGGATTCAATCATAAACCTATTTACAAGAATGTTAAGTCATTGAAATTACAATAGTGTGAGTTAAATCAAATTCAGACCGGAGCACCGGCAACAGAAACCTACATTTTCACTGCAGCCAGCAGCTAAACAAAGGGAAGGTGCCAACGCTGTATGAGCTGGCTTTATCAGCAACCCTTTGCTGCTGGTAGTACAAAGATCAGCCCAGCTCTAAGAATGCACCTCTCCATCGTCACCACTCTGGATGATTCGGTTTATGTACTGCAGACATCCCTGTATCTCTGAATGCATTAGCTGGAAGGATAGGATTTGACTTTATGGCTAAGATATTTACAGTCCTGTCAACAATCTGACTTTCTTTTGTACTGTTAGGAAGAAGTACATATCCTTTGGGAGGGTAGCGGACTCTGTATGAAAATGGTTAACTCAACAGAAAGATGCAGCAATGAAATATAGGCAGTAAAGAAGGAATTATTCTGGTGAATCCTAGTTCTTTGTGGCAGAAACTGATAGCTGTCAGATTGATCAGTGATGATGACAACGGTCACAGGTCTATGTAACAGAGTCCCAGAGCTTGCATCACTCTCAGTATCTCAGTGACTTGACAGGTATGTGGTTTTTGATACATCCCTGAGAATGACTCTGGAGGTAGTTGAAGAACTTATTTGAAACATCAATCTATAATGAACACTGGGAATTTTCCCTGCAGTCTGGAAGAGAGAAGTTGTTATTTAAGTTTTTCAGGTTCCTGACATACCACATCAAAGGCACCCTAATAAATATATTTGTATCCTTTCAATATATTTTTGAAATGTTTTAAATCATTTTTATTCACTCTTTACTCCAATTTAAAGAGAAAAACTAAAACTCTGTGAATTACTCTGTGAAAAAAAGATGTCAGTGCATATCGTATCATTTTTCTTTCAACCACATCATATTCCCTTGATCACCTTTTCTGTTTAATTTTTTATAACTCAAAGCAAAAATAGCAGCTCATATAGTTATGAAAAACAATGTTAGGGCCCTGAGTTCACTAACAGGCCTTAACCTCGCCAGCATCATCCAGGATCCCCATCGATACCGCTGCCCCTGGGCTCAGGAGCTCCAGTTCAGCTCACACCTGGCACCTAGCTTTTACCTGAGCTATGCCACGAGTCTACCTGTGCTTAGCCAGTCCCTGGCCCCTGCCCTGGCCCTGACCCCAGCCCCCTCTCCTGGGTGGACCTTGCACCTGTRTTGTAGTCCTGTCTCCTGCTGTTACTGACTGCATCCCTGGAAGGACTCTGGACCTGACTCGTTATCTTGCCTTGTCTAGGACTGTCAGTGGACCTTGTTATAGGCACCCTACGGGGCCCCCTCCCTGCTCAGATACTGTGGGACAGTGCCCTGGTTGGTAGGAGTGAGTACTGTTACAGTCACTCTCTACTTTTCATCTCTCACAGAGCATCCCCATTCGTGCTGCTCCCTGATAAAATCACAAACGTGATGGATATTTGGAAGTCTGATGCTCTGCAGTACTGCAGTATTGAATCTGCTTCATTTTGGTACAAGTTAAATAGAAGATGCTTTCAATATCAGAGAAGAGTTGTTAAAATATCTGCTATATTCCCATCTTTCAGTGGCTTTCATAGCTACTTCAGAACTGAACATAGAAGTAATTTGCAGAATTTCATGGATTTTGAGCCCAGGAAGCTGCTGAATAATGTACTTCAGATGCCGATTTTGGTGGTAGGACTATAAACAGTAATATATGGAAGTGAAGAAAACAGTTGAGAAGGCTAGTGCCCACATGTACCTGAACTGTTAAGGATCCTGGGAACACTGCATTGAGTTCTGGGGCCTCCCATACAGGATTAATGCAAGTTCAGCAAAGGGCTGTAAAGCTGGTCAGGGCTGGACCACTTACCCGCCCTGTGAGGAGAAGCTGAGGGAGGCTTGTTCAGCCTGTAGAAGTGACAGCTTTGAAGGGACCTAGCAGCAGCCCCCTAGTACGTACTAGTCATCGAGAAGGCAGAGCAAGGCTCTTCACAGCAGTGCGTGGTGCGAGAACGAGGCAATGGGCATAAATTGAAGCAGGAGAGTCAGATCAGAGGTAAGAGAAACCTTTTTCCCCATGAGGATAGTCAAGCAGTGGAGCAGGCTGCCTGGAGTGGTTGGGTAGGCTCTATCCTTGCGGGGTTTCAAGATCTGACTGGACCAAGCAACCTGGTCTGGCCTCATAGCTGGCCCTGCTCTGAGCAGGACATTGGATGAGAGACTTTCTAACTTCCCTCCGAGCCTGAATGGTTTCTTTGGTCATGCTTCACTCTTCAAATAATCCAGTAATAATMGTATATCTGGCTACTGTTTCCTGATGGTTATGCTAGGGAGAGCAATCAACCAATTTTACTCTCCCGCTAGGAGCTGCATATATATTTTGACAGATTTGGTTGGCACTGGAAAAAGGGTTTAGACATATAAAAAATATTTGTGTTGCCATCCTGACTGCAAGACTGACAACATTTTGTTCATTCACGACTTCTAAAATTTTAAAACTTTTTCTTTTCCTCAGTGCTCCCTAAAGCATTAATTTGCTGCTTTGGATAACTTTCTAAAGCTTATAATTGGGCCATCCACAGGAGCTAATCAGCTATCACAAAGATCCATGCAGACGAAGATCAGGGAGACAAGTTCRTGGCTCAAAAACATACATTGAAGAAATCCAATTCCTTTTTTTAATAATAAAACCCAGCAATTAAAATTATCTGAGCAGTTTATCCTTTTCAAAAGGCCTTAGACGCTTTGCTTGAGGTGCAAAAAGAAAACGAAAAACAGTGTAATTCCCCTCCCCCCACCATGCAAAAACAATCAGAGCAGAAAAATTTGTCCTCTTAAGTCGAATTTGGACGACGAGCGGCGCTGCAGCACTGCAAATGTGTGYGCTCGGCAGCAAACGCAACTGCCTGGCGGCGTTGCTGCAGCTAGAGAATTAGCTGTTGCTGCTGCACGTAGCAGAGTGTACCTGTCGGTGGCTGCTGGCTTTCTGTTTGCTAGAACATGCAGGCCCCCAACCCATTTGATCTCGTACACTATCATGCCAGGAGCTTGAAAATATGCACTCTAAAATTTTGTCTTTATTTTTCAAGAATCAGCCTCCCTGCTTTCTTTTCCTTACATCTCTGATGCTTGGTCTGATCTAAGAGGTAGAACTGGATTCAGGACTTTTACTGTAACTACTTCTATTGTTTGCATTAAACGGTGAAAGCTTTCTTGGAGTCATATGACAAAGGCCAAGTACAGCTTTGCCTGTTAATCTATCTTTACCTTGACTTTTTAATTAAAAAAGGGGGTAAACTTATTTATTTGTTTGCAGCATGGATAGTATTATTCTTTTGAAAAGCCCACAAAATAATATACTTTTATTTCATGCCACCTGACTGCATTTATTATTTGTTATTCCTTCTGTCCTAAGACACTGGTAATGTAAAAATAAAACTTTGTGCTGTAATTGAGTTAGTAAGACTGACAGAGAAACTATGTGTAGAAAACTATTTGTAAAAGCTTYGTGGAATTTCGGCACCATAAGTAAATGGTGTACTTGCAGACCACTTCACCCCCCAAAATATAAATTGCTATTTTGTTATTCCAGATATTCCCTGTTCCTCCAAATAACACTATATGCTTATGCATTTCACAAGTTACCTTGCATATTTTCTTGTGACCAAGTAGGAGRTTATAAGGATGCAGCATATGTAGAATGTAATGCAACATATTCCATTCTGGATTTGATGAGATTCAGGTGTTTTCRTGGTTCATTCAAACTCACTGTGTTACAAGGAATGGATTTTAAATGCCCTTGGCTCTCAAGCAGCTCTGTACAAACTTTTTTATTCAGATCAATAAAGGAAAAATGGGCTCAAAATGCAGAAGAGTAATGATCTCTGACGATACAGATTAAAATAAAAATCTAAATTTATTCAATCCCCTATTCCTTTAAGTGTCTTCTACTTTACAAAGGCATTGGCTGCATAATAGCTTTTGGATTGTCTGATTTAATTTTGCAGCCTCACTGCCTAGAGAAGGCTAATCTTCCGCGTGATGCAGTGTTCCTAATTGAGGTAGTGCTACGAATACAGAGATATGTAACCCCTATATCCATATGCTTCCACAGGCATAGTGTCTAGCAAGCACACAAATCAAAAAGGTAGATCTCAGAGCATTTGCTGGCATCCAGCTGCCCATGCAGCAGAGATCATGAGTGCCCACTGCGTGTTAGATCATACGCTAATGGTGACGAGGGCCGTCTCTGATCCCAAACTGTTTACAGTTCTCCAGCTTGTTGATTCAACATCAGAGCTAAAAAAATGATATTGCTTTATGCATGTATTTCCTTAGCATTTAAACATAGTCATTTTCTGTGTGCTAACACTAGTAATTGATGTTAGGAGTTTAATTTAGTCATTTAGCAACTGCAAGATATAACCACCATATTTCATTTAGACTAGTTACGAGAAATTATTCAAGCTTCTTAGTGAAAATAGATAGATGAAACAATCACAGCTTCCACCTCCTCTGTTAGACTGGCCTTACATGGGCTAGCATTTTCAAAGATCTGAATGTAGATGTGTATGCCTGGGAGAAACGCGTGCCTAAGATTGGAAATAACATAAACAGTCAGTAAGGTATTGGAACACAGGAGAATGGCTCTGAGAGTTATAAAAATCACAGAAATTGGGGCCAGAAAGGACTTTGAGAAGTTGTTTATCCTTTTCCATCTGAAAAATGTTTGTGTAAAAGCTAGGAAAGAGAAATTTGGCTCTGGATGCCAGCTTGAAAGATTTTGAGAGAAATGAGCAAGGAAACTGTTGTTTGCTTTCTGCAGCAGTTCAGAACCTTGCTCACTCTTTACAAATAAATAGATTGCATCAAAGACATCTGACTCCATCACCATCTTCCTCCTAATGGAATCAATACACAGCGCCCTGAGCTTTGACCATATACTCTGGTCAAAAAGGCTAAAATTACTCCACGGAACCTTATTTTTACCTGTTCCACTAGAGGATGATTTCAGTATTTTTCTGCCAGACGAAGGTCACTGGTCATCTTCGCCTATCATAAGAAATGCCATAGTTGCTGCTTGTGGATGAATGTAAACCACAGGGTAGCAATAATTCCTGGTATTAACTGGATTCTGGCAGTGGATTAAGATTCCCCACTTTAATCTRTATTGCACAGTGAACAGCTTAGAACTGACTATACTTTGTGATAGGGTATGCAGAGCTTTTCTGCAATGCTATTGCTTTTAGATTTGGTGACTTTATTTATGTAAAGGGTTTGCCTATGTTAGCAGCTCTGCTGGGGAGTGCCCTTGTGTCTCTTCAGAAGACAGTGAGGAATACTGGGAACATGCCAGGCTAATATTCCACAGACATATTAAAAAACTAGAAGGGAAGATATCTGCCATTATTTTAACACAACCTAATTTTCTTTAATTCTGTTGTGCCAGTAGAAAAAMCACCATTTAGTAAGTAGCTTTTCTTGTTTCAACAAAACTGTCTTACAGATAAATTATTAATTTGACAATGATCATTCCCATGCTTATTGCTTTTTCTCTGTCACAAGCAGTGACTTTCACCGATAACACAGCCGCTGCAGCTGGCTGGGCTTTTCAGTTCCGTGCTATTTGCTGTTGCCTGAGGACTGGAAGAAAGCCAATGTCAGTCCAGTCTTCAAAAAGGGCAAGAAGGAGGACCCAGGCAACAATAAGSCGGTCAGCCTCACCTCCATCCCTGGAAAGGTGATGGAACAGCTCATCCTGGATGTCATCTCCAGACATATGGAGGAAAAGAAGGTGATTGGGAGTAGCCAGCATGGATTCACCAAGGGGAAATCCTGCTTAACCAACCTGATAGCCTTCTCTGATGGAATGACTGGCTGGGCAGATGAGGGGAGAGSAGTGGATGTTGTGTACCTTGACTTTGGTGAGGCTTTTGAARCTATCTCCCATAACATCCTCCTAGAGAAGCTCGGGAAGTGCGGGTTAGATGAGTGGACAGTGAGGTGGATTGAGAAYTGGCTGAAAGGCAGAGCTCAGAGAGTTGTCATYGGTGGTGTGGAGACTAGTGGGAGGCCTGTGGTTAGTAGCATCCCCCAGGGCTCAGTACTGGGTCCCATCCTGTTCAACTTCTTCATCAGTGACCTGGAKGARGGGACAGAGTGCTTCCTCAGCAAGTTTGCTGATGATACCAAGCTGGGAAGAGTGGCTCCCTCAGCATCTGAGGGCTGTGCTGCCATTCAGAGACCTGGACAGGCTGGAGAACTGGGCAGAGAGGAACCTC
>NW_028186978.1:7300320-7317130 GCF_003343005.1 Rhea americana
TTCTATGATAAGTGTTTCCCATTGACTTAACTTCAGTTTGTAAAACACTTGCTTTCCTCTGTCCCCTCTCCTCCTCCTCCTGGTGGGGCTGGAAAGCTGTGGGCCTTTTTTCTTTTTTAACATGCACACATTCACAGTAACCGCACAGCCAGGATGATAAACTTACCACAGAATGTTCAGTCTAATAAAACTTGCAGTTTCCATTACTGTCAAGAAGAGATGTGGGTCTTAGCTACTGTAAATCACGGTAGAAGCTGACCCCTGCATGGAAAATCCCTCCTCTAATTTTTTTCTAACCATAAACTATTACACCCACAATAAGCCATTTTCATTTCAAACATAAACGTTAAAAAACAGCAAGCAAATTGCTTAGTAAAATAATAATGGCCTTAGTCTGCTATATTTTATTTCAGTATATGTATAAGTAGGAACTCTTCAGAAATTAAGAGAGTGATGCTGAGGAAAAAACAAGAGAGAGAGCACTCGGTAATATKTAAGTCTATTAATTATTAACATGATTTAAGTAATGGTGACCCATGTTCTGCCATTGTCACATATTAGCTTTAGGGGAGCTGTTGCTTCACTTTTATTGAGAGCTGCTTTTTTTTTTCCCTGCACTTTCATAGCCTATCTTTCTCCCTTTTCTATCTTGTTTCATTTTTATGTCTGAAACAAAATCACTGTAGAAGATCCAAAGCTACTTATATCTTCATTAATACTATAAAAGCTATSTTAGTAATAAACAGAACAATCAGGAGATTTAAATAAGAGGAAAGATAAGAAGATAATCAAACATTTATTTTTTAAGAAAAAAAATGAATGCATAGAGGGAAAATCAGTTATTGTATGTGCTTTATTTAGTTTTTACATGTTTAATGCAAACTAGGAAAGAATAATCCTATTTATATCTTAAACAATTTAAATTAACAAGAATGACCAGGTGCTGAGCCAGTGAAAATCAGCATTAAATAACCAATTCCAAAAAAGGTGTGCTGATAAATACTAGCTAAGAATATGGCTTAAAATTATTTGTCCACTTGTATACAATTTAATTTGCCTTTAAAAAGCAGGACATTTGCCTTACTCTGTCAATTGCCATTGGTACAGACATATAAATTTTATGATGCCTGTATCATTGGTTCTGAAAATGAGCTGTGAAAATGGTGAGTGTTTGGTGAGGCCATTATAAATGGTCTGTATTTATTCTGTATGTGCTAGTCTTCAATACATTTTGAGGCTGTAATTGAKACTGGTCATTTCAGAAAGTTTTAGTGATCCAGCCTGATTCCTTCCTGGCCTAGGACATTTCACAAAACAATTCCTTTTAACATCATCACTTGGCACATTGTGCTAAGGCATATCTAAGGGGACAACAACCATGGCTGTAAAGACTTCACCTGAAGGATAATCATCATATCCCAAAGTCATTTATTTATCCAGTCATTGCATTGGGTCAAGTTGGAGCAGATCACTGAGGAAATTAACCCATATTATGCTTAAAGTCCACTGTATCTGTGATGGGAGAAATTACTCCCTGAGAAAGTAATGTGATTTGAGGAATAAGAAGTACTAGGTGCAGTCAGTCTCATTTGTACAAAAATTATCGTCCATTGATATTAGCCGATCCATAATGATAGGTCTAATATCCTTTTGGGGCACTGAATAGTATAGATCAACTGTGGGCCTTTTAAGTAACAGCTTTCTGTAAGTGCTTGTAAATGTGCTGCCTGCCTGAGGTTAAAGATTGTTATTTCATTGTTTCTTACTAATTTACAATGTACTGTATATGTTGTATTATTCTATTTATATATTTCATTTACACTTCAGGGAGGAGAGGGGATGGAGGGAGAGAGAGGAGAAGGATCCTCCCTTAGGTTAGAGGACAACAGGGAATTCAAAGCAAAGACCAAATCTTGACTCATAAACTATAATGTTACAGTGTTTTAAATTCATAGCAGTGTTATCTGAATATTATATGCATATGTTTGATATTTACATGGAAAATAATTTGTAGATGGAGAAAGTACTAGATTGTATTTGCTTTTCCAGCCTAGAGATTCATCCTACTAATAGGAATCTTGCTGTTTATCGCTAAAAGAGGAAAACAAGGCTTCTAGCCATCCTTCATAATAGTCTGCTAAAACGGCTCAGAGTTAAATGCTAATTATGCCATCTCACATGACAGATTCTGGAAAAAAAACTCTGTAAAATATGTGCTTCATTTATAAGTGGTTTAAAAATCTCCAAATGTTTATTACTATTGATCCCATGACTAGGATCATCACTGGCTCCTTCATTCATTTATTGAATTTTAATAAATTTCTCTGCATTTATCTCATGCTTGTCTTAGTTAAGTGCATTAGAATCTCCAAGGGCACCTTCATGAAATAATATAAATTTGCAGTACAGAGATTATGTGGTGATAAAACAACTTGATAGAAGAAGAAATCATAGTGGAGGAGGAATTGTGTCTCAAGGTTTGAGACTATTTTAAAAACCTTACACCTAGTTTTCATGTGAAGTTGACACTGTATGCACTGGCAACTACGAATTGTAATTGAAATCTCTAAGATGATGAATACTTTGCTCTACCAGTTCATTTCAACTAGCAAATACCCAGGAATTTTTCAAATGTATCTATGTTTAAATATTTCTTAGTAGTAATGGACATACTACCATAACTGGGAATGGTCTATATTCATAATTTAAAAGAAATYATTGACTTTTTAAAATATACTATTGCTAGCATATTTCTAATAAAAGCTTTTAAGTGTACTAATGCATCACACCCTTTCTGAATGGCAGTAAGACAAAGTTGTTTTCTGAAATACTGTGAAGTTACAGGAGAGACATCTCTCCTGCAATACAAAGTATCTAAAACTAGGAAAAAACTTTCATAATTTGTCAGCTGAATAAACAGTCACATTTTCCAATRTTTCTAAGTTTTTGAGAGATTAGAAAAACAAATAAGTTACAGAGGATAAAAGGCTGCTACGCAGCACCTGGGACATGGTAATACCTATGTGCTAGTAAGTCATGGGAAGTGCAATCACTTCAAGTTACATTATATTTTCACTTTAGACTGAGGTAACACCAATTATGTTGTTTCTACCATGGACTTAGATTAAGTACATGAAAATTTACTGTTAATAAACTGCTATGCGATAAATTGTTTAAGCYATGAACTATATTGAGAATAAGGACTTCTGTGCCTAAATTAATACATGATTTTAGGCAGAAGACCCAAAATACGTTGCTATTCCCTTGTAATGTAAAAGGTTCTAAAGAGACATAGCGCATATCACATTGCCACAGAGGCTGTAAAGGTATCTTGGTTATGAACTTGATTTTATTTTAAGGAAATCACATTAGAGGATTTAAGACTCTTCAGCTTTATGTAGATTGCAAGCAGCGTAAGTGTTCTTATTTCAACAGTCTCTAATTCTGTATGGAAAAGTCTAGTTTGTCTATAGTTTGTATTGTGACTTCAATAATAATTACAAAAGAAAATATCTTTAGGAAATAGCTCATACAAGGACATAATCTGGAGTAATAGTCRAGTTGCAGTTACATTTGTATTGTTGGACCAAACTGACCCCTGTGTATTTCTACTAGTTTTATTTATGTTGCATGGAAAACCAATATGAATCATTTTCTTTTATATAAATTCTAATTGCAAATGGATATCTTACTTGCAGGATGCTGAGAGGACCAGCCAAGAAAAATATTGGCAATGCTGGTAAATCTATTACTTGCTACATCTTACGCTACGAAGATGATCAGAGGGCTGTAGCACCTGCCATATGAGGAACGGCTGCGAGAGTTGGACCTCTTCAGCCTGGAGAAGAGAAGACTGAGGGAGGGGGATCTTATCAATGTGTACAAGTACCTGAAGGGAGGGTGTCAAGGGGACGGGGACAAACTCTTTTCAGTGGTCCCATGTGACAGGACAAGAGGCAATGGGAAGAAAACGAAGCACAGGAAGTTCTGCCTGAATGTGAGGGGGAATTTCTTTACTGTGAGCGTGACAGAGCACTGGACCAGGTTGCCCAGAGAGGCTGTGGAGTCTCCTTCTCCGGATATCTTCAAGGCCGGCCTGCTCTAGATGACCCTGCTTGAGCAGGGGGGTTGGACTAGCTGATCTCCAGAGGTCCCTTCCAACCTTACTGATTCTATGATTCTACGATCCTATATGTTATGATTTTAAAGTAAATTATATAGCTGCATTCGTAAACTATCTTCATTAGTTAAATTTCTGGTTTAGGTGTAAAGTGGGAGACTGAAATTATCCATATAGTTGGTGATATAGGCTCCAGTGAATTTAATGGGGCTGGTTTCCAGTAATACAATCTCAGAAGTCATTGTAGAAGATAATACAAAATACACTGTCATCGTTGGCTGTAATTTCAAGGAAAAGCAGTCATTTGCGGGAGGAGGGGAATGTTTTCTACCATAACTGTAAATTGGAAAAAGAATCGTGAGTGAATATAGACTTAATGAAGCTCAGCACTTGCATGCAAAATGAAGGCAGGAAGCTTGCAGATTTGCTATAAGATATGTTCTTATTTTTAATGCATTTGATTGGAAATGGAGTCCAATGAGCATGTTCCATGAGATGATATGTCATCTAGTTGTTATGGAAACCCACACAAGTTGTTCAGGAGGTCTACAAGGAGAGAAGACAGTTTTCCTGGAACTGATACTTTCATTATTAACAATGTTTATTAAACAGCCTAAAGTGTGCTACTGTGTGTGCCAGCTATGTCTTTCCCAATAGTAAATATGTTTATCTCTATAACAGCTTGAGTGATCTTCCTCTCAATGGCATCCTGAGGGAAGAAAGGCAGAGAGAAGCTGTACTTCAGGACTGAGGCCAACCCTTTCCTCAGACAGAAAACATATTTTTCAGTGAAGATACTTGCTTACTTAGCTCTTCTACAAATGGCTAATGCTAACCCTTCTCCTGGCATAAGCTTAGGTTTGCTTGTGGGAATCTGTGAATGAACAAGCTTAATAAGGTCTGATTTCACAGCCAAAAGACTCTTTATCCCAAATTACTGCCTGTAACAACCTGAATCTGAACAAAAATTCATCGTAGGTGTATATATCAACAGTTCTGAATATGTGTGACATTACCAATCTTTGCAGTAACAGGCAGATAGATGGATTCATACAGAGAGAGTAGCATGCCTAGACCTCAAAGGAGAAAAAAATAGTGCTTAAATAAAGTTTTTTTAGCCAGGTCACCTTCCCCTCTTAAGTTTGCATAACTTAGGAGCCCATGTATCTCAAAATACCATGTTGCAGGGACTTAAAATCTTCTTTTARTGCACTCAGTATAAATGTGTAATAATAGAATAGTAGATCTGAAGAAACTACATTTTGAAATGTGTTCTTTCATAAAAGAATTCAGACTCTTCTCTGGCAGACTGCTTCTCCTTATGACCAAAGCGTTTAAGGCACTTTCTCTACTCTCATATGAGCAAGCAAAGTGGAGAGGCTTGGAAGAAAGGGCACTGAACATTGTTTAGGAGCATGAAATTTCAGCTATCGTTCATGACTCATATTTCATTCACTTTGCATGGTTGTAGTAAACTCTTTTTCAGGGAACACAAGAGGAATATGCTTGAAGTACAGAAATTCACAGTAAGGACCAGAAAGTTCACTAGTAACACTCATATTGCTTTTTGTGCTGGTTGTGATCCCTACACCTTCCCTCTGAAATTAATTTTACTCATTTCTGATGGTTTTTGTTGTTGCTGTTGTTCAGATTTAGTCTGTATATTCTCTGATGGTACAGTCACTGCTTTCTAGGTGGTCAGGCTAAACTGGAATTGCATAATTTCAGATGGTGCCTAGACTAGAAGAA
The DNA here is from genome assembly GCF_003343005.1 of Rhea americana. NCBI lineage: Eukaryota > Metazoa > Chordata > Aves > Rheiformes > Rheidae > Rhea > Rhea americana. Next base: position 7,306,190 of record NW_028186978.1, read on the forward strand.
AATGTCATTGACCATTGGTCCACATCTTTTCTGGTGATAAGAACATGGAATTGTATAATGTTTGAGATCACACATTTTTATGCTTATAGGCAGCTTGAAGCTATGCAACAGCCATTTGGAAAAGTACAAAAAGTAATACGGGTCAGCAGCTGCCACAGATAAGCAGAAAGATTGCTGGAATCAGGAGCAAACACCAGCATCCTGCAATGGTCCTGTTTCCAAGCTTCTGCAGCTGAGTGATTTTTGAGGCTATTAGATATTCATAGACACTATTTCTTACGGTATGATTTGATGAATATGATGCACTAGTGCAGCTTTAGTAAGACCTGATCTGTGGTTTGTTTGTTTTGTATTTTAATACTACATCAGTTTTCTGTTCCCATGAGAAGCATAGATTGCCAGGACAGGACAACTGTAAATAGAAATTACATTTTTTTGGCAATAGAAATCAAATCTACTTGTTTTCATGAAAGGATGAGAAAAAATCACCTTAACATAGCAGAATGTCACAATTCTCATTCAGTATGAAAAGTTACCATCATAAGTGAAGCTTTCAATTGTTGTGACCACATATATCTTTGGATTTGTTTGTGTCTTTGGGAAAGAATATTTTAACACATTTCATGTGCAGTCCTACAGCACTTGTTCCAGCTAAGTCCTCTTATAAAAGGACTTTTACAGGTCACAGCCATGTCCTCTGAGATACACCTGAAGACTGAATGRTCCTTAATGATTTCACACCTCTAGTTCAGATCAGCTTATATCCTTTTTGTTGTACTGTGGCAAGGAGGAAATGTTTTTGTCCCTTGGACAGTCTGCATCCCCTAAAGTAAATCCAGACTTAGTTAAGTCAGTCATAACTGTGAGCAAACTGATTACTTGTGCCCTAAGTCATTAGAAAGAATCATGTTGCTATGAAGCAGGAGTTGTATTGTTCTGCAGCTAATGAAAAGATTGAAATACAGGGAAAATGGCTTGTTCCTTCTGACAGCAGGCATAAAGATAATAATATCACCCTCTTAAGTTATTAAACATTGGAGATATTTAAGGAGAGCAGCAGTTTAAGCTAGATAGACTTTGGCATAGATACACTTTATCCTTCCACTGTGGATATGAATAGAAAATCTTATGTGTAAAATCCTTAGACAAGTAATCAAGTCATCCAGGCTCCACTCCTAAATGGAATGCAATTTTTTCAAAAGTAATGATCCTGATTGATCTTCACAATGCTTGAAGTGATCTTCTTTATTCAGGTGATTGAAAAGTTTTTGTAGTGAGAACTGTTGTGGCAGTAGGATTAGCCTCAGCTGGGCCGGAAGGTACCATCAGTAATAGAAGCAACTGAGAACACACTCCATTTGGAAAAGGGGAGTAAAAAGTGACATTTTCACACAGTAAACTCCTCTGACCTATTATATATTTTAACAAAGGCAAGCACAGGGTCCTGCACCTTGAGAGGAATAATCCCATGCACCCATACAGGCTGGGGGCTGACCTTCTGGAGAGCAGCTCTGCAGAGAAGGACCTGGGAGTGCTGGTGGACAAGTTAACCATGAGCCAGCAATGTGCCCTTACAGCCAAGAAGGCCAACGATATACTGAGGTGCATTGGGAAGAGTGTTATCAACAGGTTGAGGGAGGTGATCTTTCTCCTCTACTYARCCCTGGGGAGGCCACATCTGGACTCCAGTTCTGGGCTCCCCAATACAAGAGAGAGTCCAGTGTAGGGCTACAAAGATGACCAGAGGGCTGGAGCACCTGCCCTATGAGGAACGGCTGCGAGAGCTGGGCCTCTTCAGCCTGGGGAAGAGAAGRCTGAGGGGGGATCTTATCAATGTGTAYAAGTATCTGAAGGGAGGGTGTCAAGGAGATGGGGACAAACTCTTTTCASTGATGCCCAGTGACAGGATGGGAGGCAATGGACACAAACTGAAGCACAGAAAGTTCCACCTGAATCTGAGGAAAAACTTCTTTACAGTGAGAGTGATAGAGCACTGGAACGGGTTACCCAGAGAGGTTGTGGCATCTCCTTCTCTGGAGATACTCAAAGCCTGCCTGGACATGATCCTATGCAACATGCTCTAGGTGACCCTGCTTGAGGAGGGGAGGTAGACTAGATGATCTCCAGAGGTCCCTTCCAACCTCACCCATTCTGTGTGATTCTGTGATATATCTAACTGTGCTCCACTTTGTACATTTTGGAAAATCTGTAACATTTCTTTTAAAGTAGTCCTTATTTTCAAAAGACRGGAAGGTGTGAATGTGGGGAGTGAAATGAATAAATGAATAATTATTTACTTGGAGCTTGGGGGGGAGGGGTTACTCCTATATTCATTTGCTTGCCTAGCTTTGGTCTGTTGTATTCCAAAGAACACAGTGGAAACAATTTTAAAGACTCAGGGAAAGAAAAAATTACCTTTTTGGCTGGTAATAGCACCTGTAACCTGCACTAAAGAATTCAGTAGAAGTTGCAGGTCTTCAACAACTTGGATTAGTCACAAAGAACTCACATGGCAAGTGTTACCTTAGAGTGAAATGACCAAGTTATAAATCATTTTAAAAATACAGTTTGTAATAAAAATGAYGGTGGAGTGCTGCTGCTGTAATAAAGCTTTATACTTGTTGCACATTGGGGTATGTACTTAGTGCAAAAGGTGTCCTTATGTTTGCCAGATTAAATGATTTCATGATGGCAGACTCATGTTTAGTAATTGATCATTCATATCCCTTTAGATTGATTCTGGCCATATACAGATCTCTAGGGGTGGATAACAGGATTAATCAAAGGATTAATACTTATGAGTTAACTCATTTCCCTGTCATTTAACAAAATACTCTCACTAATAACAACGGAATGTTAAAATATATAATGTTACTTCTGCTTTTCCAGTGAATTAGACTAACTAGCCTATTATGTTAATATAGCAGTTATTAAGTCACTCATTWATTCTGCAAGTGTGTTACCGAAGGAAGCAATTTCTGTTTGGCATAATTGCCATCATCTGAGAGGTGACTTTTGTGAAACAAATTATTTTTTAACATGTGCATTTCCTTATTATCAGTCTCATAACTGATACCATTTTACCTGCTCAGCCATCTCAGCTCCCAGGTTCGAGATTAAATCACTGCTGAGGTATCACCAAACTCCTTTCCTTGATCTATACATTGCCTTCTGTTATTAGATCGGACTGTGAGGCATTACACCATTTGCGTGTCCTTGCAGTGCTGGATAGCATCACAAGCTGAGCGAATGTTGGAAAAACATAAAATCGTTCAGCACCAATTACAGAGTTGCAAAGGTGCCGTTAGGTAGCTGTGACTAATCAATAAAGACTTTCTATCTGGAGTTCCCTGACGGCAGAAATATCTTGGCTCTTGACCTTGCACTTTACACTTAACTCTGTGATATATTATATGCCGAGAATCAGCAGATGGTGGGGAAGCAGTGGGAGGTGACTCTATTACACCCTATTCTTGACTGCTATTGCCTTTAACAGCAATATTTTTGTTACTCTACCTTTGCCTCAACAGCTTGAGAGTTGAGATGTAACTGGCTATTTATCACCCTTGACCATCATTTTTTGTGGTAAATTTGCTTTGCTTCCCCATTTTACTGTTTTTCTTTCACAGGGCATCTCTGCTCTGCATTTTTTGTCTGTTAATACATGTTTCAGTTTCTTCCCCATCTATGGGCTTTTTCTTTTTTCTAGCATACCATTTTGATGCTTCTTCAGAGCAAACATTTTCAGTGGTGAAGAGAAGTCAAGCCACAGATCCGCGGTACTGTACAGTCCAGCAGAAGAAGCAGTAGTGAAAAGTAAAAACAAAACAAAAATCGATGATGTAGTTTTCCAAGATACTTTGTGTGCTGCAGTTGAAAAAAAGAGAAATGCAGGCTGATTTTTCAGGCTTAGCTGCAAGTTAAATGAAGGATATAGAGTAAACAACAGATAGTATTTTCAGGAGCATATGGATTGAGCACAGGTACCCCTTTCATTTGAGAGTTTAAAATAAATCATATAACAGCTGTTACTGCAGCTGAGATGCTGCTATTTTAGTAAAAGTGTCTGCCGAGCTGAAATTGCATTAGGTGCAGCCTACTGATGACATTACATACATTCACGGATGACATTATTGTTACATTGCTGTTTTTTAAAAATGAAATCTGCCTTTCTCTTCGCCTTCGTTATATCTCAATAAGTAACCAACTGAAATTTATTAAACCTACTGCAGGGTGAGGCTTTGCAAAACAAAGTCCTTGGATTTGGCTACGCTGCCTCCAGTAACATCATTGGAACCACATGGCTAGATCTCCAATTATCACTTGGAAACAGTATAGCTGGTGTCAGACTTACTAGCGTGATTATACATGAGGTGCTGAAGAAGGAAGGTGATGATACCATTGCATAATTGTTTTTCTTTAGTACGGCTCACACTGGGTTTCAAGACAGACRTTGAGCAGTAAGTGCCTAATGCGTCCCCACTAAAAGGGAGAGTAACGCTTTAGTCATGCTGCTGTTTCCCAGTTTTATGAAAAATTAGGAAAATCGAAGTAGCAGCACTGGTAAACATAGGTAGATTTCAATATCTCAAAAAGAAAAAGAAAAGAAACTCCATAGAACAACMGTTTCAGCAGCAAGTTTAGAAACTCCTTAAAATGTCCTCCACAGGAAAAAGATGTGGAGGACATATAGTTATACTGTAGGATGATGAAACCTGTAGGGGAATGGGATGAATGAGACTATGATAACAGTGATCCTTACTTAACTAAGGATTAAGTAATTGCTGAAATCTGAGGATGTCCTGCTAAAGCACCTGGTAGAGGACACTAGCCCAGGTAACACAATTTGAAAGCAGAATTGTCCAGAGTTGAGAGTGCAGTGTATAACCCAGTTTGCTTCAGTTCATAACGAATTATGCAGCTCATTCTTCATATATATCCTTGCAGATGACAGGTAGCTGTGAAAACATGCATGAGTCCACAAAAATCAGAAATGCATACCTGAAAATTAATAGCAGAAGTTTAAGAATCAATACTTGGCACTTTTTAATCTGTAAAGGAGGAATCTTAAGCAGCCCCTCAGGAGTAAATGCAATTCCGTGTAACTAAACTGACAGCGAAAAAGAGCAGAAAAGGTGATATCCTGCCCCTTTGAGGTCAAYAGGAAAACTTATCATGACTGTATTGGAACCGGTATTTTCCAGTGATTATATGAAAAATCTCAACACGTAAAGCAAGCAATGTGTACATTAAAGCGGGTACACAGTTTACTGGCAAAGCTAGTCACCGATAATCATGAGATAATCACAGGTAATGTATCTYTAAGAAGAGTAAGGGGATAAAAATTGTTCATTACCCAGCCAATGACCTATATTCATAATAAATACATTGTGTGGAACAACTGCTAGCACATGAAGGAATACAAATATCCTTTCTTGTTTCTCAGTTCCATAATTTAAACATAAAAGTAAACATCTTGTTACAAATGCTTTTTTTCACATATTTCTCACTTCAAAAGTACATTCGTCATAAAACAGACTTTGAAAAACAAGGATTTACATTCACTGAATGTAAATGTTCCAGTGATTTCACTGGGGCTACCCTTAGAGTATACCGCATCACAAAACTGAGGTCGACAGAAAATCCATGCCTAAAGTAGGTTTAATTACGTATCTAATTCTTTCCTCAATGTTTTCTTAGTAACATTTTAATTGTCTAAACATTTAAGATTTTCTTTGAATATAGGAGATTTAAAAAATGACAGCACTATGAGCATAAAGATGAATTTGCACCTAGAGTGCTGATATTATTCTCATASTAGACTTCATTATTTGTTATTCATTCTTGTCTGCTTTATATTTGACCATACATAATTAACTCTTGAAGACTCTATGATCCCCAAGGTTTACTGTAAGGCATGCTTTTACTTAATGAGTAGAAATGTATGTAGCTAATCCTAGCAAATTGTAGAAATATTTGTAACATTTACTAACAAGCAAAATCAGAATGGGAACAGGGATATAAGTGATTCCACACACTTCACTTCACCTTGAAGAAGTACATCACCTTGGAATGAAAGTTGACTTTTAAGTGAACTTAAGCAGCATTTGATCTTATTTTGACAGCTTGTCTTTGATGGCATGCATGTATATATCCTTCAGGAAGTTAATGTAAGGTACTTACTTTCAGGTGAGCAGTGAATTTAATATATTGGTATTATCCTTCCTTAAGGATCTTGCTTGCAGAATTAATCTCCAGACACTTATAAAAGCTTTTGCTTTAGGCACTGAAATCAAGTGACCTAACTACCAACTCAGAAAACTTTTGAAAAATAATTACCTGAAGAAAATTCACATTTGCTTCTGATTGTAGTGAGCTCAGAAGATTTTTCATTGATTTTGGTAGGAGTAAGCTTAGGTACTTTGTGATCAGTACATCTCAAAGGGAATATATGCCAAGCTCCAGTTGAGAGTTAATATTTCCATAGAYGTTTGAAGACTAGCGCATTTGAATTGAGGTGATTCTGCTTATGACCTTACGCATATTGTTTTGAATCTACTTGAACAAACTGTGTGAAAACTCTTTATACTACATATTCTGTTCGAATGAAAATATACAGAAGAGCTAAATTTACTCTAATTCATGTCATACAAAAATAAATAATTGCAGATCTGACATAGTGGTCCTGTTAAAGGAGCTTCAAAGCATATATGGCTGTCTTTTAAAGGCAGGCTATGTTTAATGTTTCTTGCTCTTCTTTAGTACAGATTTTAATAATAGTCTTCTTTTTTAAAAGCAGCCATGACAAAAATCTTTTGCCAATACTTGTCAAACAACATTCTGTTTTAAGTTCAGCACTCCAGCACATGTCTTGTTGTGCATCACTCAAGCCTTTCAAATTAACCAGTAAGGAAATTTAGGAGGAGAAAAAAATATGATCTTATTAATTCTCAAGATAGTGAGCCTTTAGGGGACTAGTATGTACTACTTTAAAACACTTTTGCTGGTGAAATGCAATGCAGGGCCCAAACTAGGGTCTAATCAGTTGTTCACTGAGCAAAAAGCAGGCTTGTTTTTCGCTTTCACTGCTCTGAACTGTTAGAGTGGGATCAGTTTCAGCCTGTTTTGCCAGTAATTTATTTTTAATAATACAAGAAATGCTCCCTTAAGTCTGTGTTGTAGATTTTCTGAAGTGAGGGAAGAAAGTTAATTTGAACACATCTGCACCATCAAACRTAATTGCTTCATAACACACTTACATGCTGATTCAGTGCATCATTTTGTCATTTTATTTATGTGAAATAGATGGAAGTGTACTATGCAACAGTGAGCTATAGGCATGTACATTTACCATGTGGGAAAATTTGGAAAGAAATCCTAGGAATTACCAAAAGCTAGCTATAAAAGGTTAACAAAYATATCTTATTTTATAAAACAAATGGAAGGGTTTAAAACGAAATAAAGCCATGATARAAATAATCAAAGACCACTTAAATTTGATTTTTTTAAATGATAACATCCTTATACACGCATTTGTAAAATTTCTTTATGTTGCTGTGTATTTTAGGATAAGATTCCTGCTGAGGGTCACATTCAGCCTAGCTTGAGAATAAATGTAAAAATTAGAAAATAGTATTTCCATTGCAATTCTTTGTGTTTCTTGGGCTCCCTGAATACAGACACTGATTTGGTGACCCTAATGTGACTGGCTTATTATACCCTTCTGCACACACCTGACTGGTACCATAGAGTACAACTTAAAGGATGCAGCAGATATAATTAATTGTGGTCTAGCTTAAATGTAGCACAATCTTTGCTATATATTCACAGTGGAAGTAACTAAGGTGCCAACAAAAATACAACTTTCTCTGTTTTTTTCCATGTCATTGACAATTCTGTTAGAGCGCTATTTTTTAATCTTACACCTCACTAGAGTTCTCAGGGTACAGCATAATAATACGGTTTGACTTTTAATTTGATACCCTGAGCTGACCTGTGATAACAGCGGGTTAYTGTTGCCATTGGACGCAGCAGCACCCGCTCGCTGCACCGCAGCAGAATCGCTCTGCCCCTTCCGAGCGCGGGAGAGCAGTGCTGGTACAGCCGCGCACGGCATCGGCTCCGGGGCGTTTAAACGAACACCGTGCGTGCCACATGGATTGCTGTTCGCGGTTTGCACGGTTTCAAGCGCAGCTGGAACGAGCCGGCTCACCGAACGTGATACCTGTCACGGCGTGGGATGCTGGAAGTCCACGCCTGGTTAGATAAGTCATGAGAGTATGAAGGGTCGGCTGGCCCGCGTGTCGGTCGGCTGCAGGGCGGTCTGCGCTGCTAGCTGGGCGCTGTGGAGTCTGACTCGCACGTCAGGCAAGAGGAGCTCTGACTGTGTTGTTTTGTAGAGCACAGGTTTCATTTTCAAAGCGCGCAGACTTCCGGCTGGGTCTACCTATTCGAACAGATGTCTTTTATGACCCATGTAGCCAGTTGGGGTTTACCAATATTTTACAGGGTCATGGGTAGCTAAAGATCACTGAGCCATCTGTGCTTAGCACATTTTAATGGGATGAACTGGTTCAGTGAACCTGTATACTGTATTTTAAAAGCCTCTGGGGAGTTACCTAGTAAAGGCATGAAGGAAGAGATACAGAGGATAATACATTGAATTACTTTCTACCCTGCGGTTCAATCAATCAACCTCACAGTTACTGCTTAGYTTGAAAGGCAGACCAAGCTTCTACAAGCCTCCAGATGTCTGAGGAAAGTTTCACAGATTTCTTACTGCTTCTCTGTCTAGCACAGAAAACTCAGAGAGCATTAGATGGGAGAAGATTACATCATGAAATCTCAATCATTCAGCAATTTAATAAGTCTAAATAGAGCACCTAGACTCCCATATTTTAGCGTCTGATTATAAAAGAAATTAACTTMTAGAGGAAGAGAATTCCAAAAGATATCTCTTAGGACATGTATATATCTTTGAGAAGACCATACTGAATAATTTTTCGGCAGCTTAGGCTCATACTTTGTGAGTCTTGTAGTAGTAACATCCGTTGCAGGCTATAAATGACTCCCAACTCACTGAGGAAATGTGGGTCAAGCCATTATACAATGCTAATATCATCTCTCAGCAAGTAACAAAACAGCTGGGGGGCCTCTTCAGAAGCAGAAAAAACCAATACGCTGGTTCTGAAGCATAAAAATAACCCTCCCTAAACTAGGCTCAACCATCACAAGAAACACAAATAATTATTAAAAAGTTCAGCAAGGAAATTTTATATCAGACCCTGGATAAATTCAACACTAAAGCATAATTAGCTATTTGGAAGAATTAAGTGCTCCAAGAAAACAGARTGGAGATGATGGAATATGATTTTTTCAACAATGTTCTTCTATATAATATTCTATACAGATATTTTCAGTGTCACTGAAAACCAGGCTTTTACCTCTTTTAACTTCCTGGTGTCTTGTGACACTGTACTGTTTGAGTGTGTATGTGTGCATATGTATATATGTATGTATGCATATATATATGTATATGTATTTATATATGTATATGTATATACATTTTTGTTAATATAGACAGTGGAATTTTCACAGGTAGATTCTCACTGCTGTAAAGTAACCTAGTACCAATCACTATTTAGAAGACAACCTTGGAAACAGAATACTTAATATCCATCTATTTAAACCTCAAAATAACTGAAAAAAACTGTGAAATCTAAGGAGAAATAGATTCCTTTCACCCAGATTTATTCCTTAAATTACCAGATGAACTCTGCAAACTAAACAGAGAAGGCTGAAGGAGGATTACAGCTCCATAATTACATGATTACACACCAATATCTGGTATTAATGGTTGAGTTCAGCCCTGGCATAATGACTCGGTGTAGACACTGCCACGTTCTTAGAGACTGCTTTTCCTGTTACTGACTTGTCCTTGGGCACCCTAGACATGTACTTACACAAGCTAACACCCACGCTCGCTGACAGCGTTGCGAGCATGTAATTTGCACTTTGAAAAGCTTCTCCACAGAACCGCACTCTGAGCGCACGCTACGCTGCGTACACTCGGTGTCACAGCCTTTCGGCTATTTTTGATTTGCTTTCTTCTTGATAGAACTTTTCTTTGTTTGTTTTGTTTGATTTTTTCATTTGAAATTAGGCCTAGACAGATGGTGAAGGCAGTGCTAAAATGAAAATGAACAGTATAGGGAAAAAAATACTCKGACAGTAAGTCTTCAGATACTCTGTACTTAAATGCCACGTCTTAGCACTCAGATTTAATTCACTGTAACTAAATTTGTGTTCTCCTAGTGTACACCAGGGGAAAAATCAGGACCTTGGAGACGATCTAAAGCATATCAATATTTTCAACTTTAAAAGTCCTCAAATGGATTCCATGAACTTAATTTTCTTGCATAAAGCTTGTGTTGGCACAGTTTGCAACATAGCTTTCTAACTACTGATCCATTATGTTGCTGGCATGGATCTGTAATTTTTCATTAGCTAGTCACTGAATACTCCCAGTTTTCTTTTCACTAAAATAGAAGGAATATTCTTCAGTTATCGCACTTGAAAATGCTCTTGGGTGTTGTTAAGTGATGTTACAAGGCTGCTGCTTTYGGTAGGCTCTGGGACCCAAGGATCCCTCCTGCACGGCTACTGGAGCCCGGGGTCTCCTAGTCCCAGGCCAACGGGCATGGCTGCTGCTCTCCATTTGCAGGTTCAACCAGTTGCAAGGTAACGAGGCACAGCTGGACAGACAGCTGGACAGACAGACAGACACACACACAGGATTTGCACACAGAGGACACCCTCACAGTCAACTACACGGGTTGCCACAGGCAGGACACGGCCTTTAACCGCACCAACATAGAGTACTACCAGAACTCAAATGGAAAAAATACAGCTAGCCAAATCTCCCCGCCCCCTCCCCTCGCC
>NW_028186978.1:7317289-7345019 GCF_003343005.1 Rhea americana
CGCAGCGCGCTGCTCGCGGCGCCCAGCGCTGCCACTCGCCGCCCCGCTCTGGCGAGCTCACGGCCAGGTCCGAGGCGTCCTGGCACTCATCATGTCCCGATCAACGCATTTACAGTATAGGAGTGGTACAACCCTCTGTTTTTGCTAACAGAGCAAACAGAGTTTTAATAGAAACCTCAGATAATACAAGTCACGTGCAGCTAAGTACTGTCGCAATATAAAATAGATTAGCATCCTGTGACTAAATTCTGAGTGATAGAGATAGCAATAAAAATGATGATTATCAAAAATGTATCTATTTTCTTTGCTTAAGGTTTTCTCATCCTCCCTCCATGAGGTTGCATGAAAATATTTCGTGTCATCAGAATGAATTCAGATCTGCAGTCAGCCTATGACTTCTAAAATCTAAGCTAAAATGTTACCTCCCTTAACCTCCTTGATGAAGCTGTCCCATTTTTTTTAAAAATGACTATTCATTGGCTTAGATAATACGTAAGAAAAACCTTATGCACCCTAGCAGTGACGACTTCCACCTGCGAGAAGCGCCGGAGGTGTGTTCCTTGGGTGGAAGGAAGGGCCCCTGCTTGCGGCAGCCGCAGCAGCGGCCGCTCGGGGGGCTCTGCGGGAAGCCACGGGGCCCGACTAGGCAGTGCCTAATCGTTGGCCCCCAAGGTAAGCTGAGAAACCTCTGTGTTATCAACGGTATTTAAGTCCTATTGCCAGTCTAGACATTCGTTTTTAAAATGTATTTCCTTTTTTAGAAAATAGTGATCAAGTGACACATTTCAATTTGACATAGCATGTTTTTTCCAAACCAAAATTTTTCAAATTTTCTGCACATTCTGGTTTCATAAACTGTGTCAGAGACAAAGTAATTATCGAAGYATGTGTTAAACCCAGCATCTTCGTACTACAAATGTGAGAATAATTTTTAACAATCTCTAGATGTTTATGCAGCAGGGTACTATCTCTTGTTGCAACCCTTCAGAGTGTAAGAACGTGATAGAGGCAGTAGCTCTCATTTCTGTTAGGTGCTGGTTTGAGAGTTTAAGTGATAAGAAATACACAAAGAGCCAGCTGTTTCGATGAGGAGTTCCTCTTGCTGTGAGGTATCAAGTACCCCAGATAGCATGACCCACAACAGCTTTGGTTTATTTGATTTATTTTAAATCAGACTATTATAATTTGCCTCTGAAAACTAAAGACAAAGAATAGAAGATTCACTGGGGAGAAGAAAAATACACCACAGGTGCATGAATTGGCATGAATTGTTTTTTTTTTCAGAGCTAGTTCTACTRCTACTTATAGGATTTATTTTTGTTTTTATCCACTAGATGGTCATCATAAAATGAATAACAATTATTAAATGCAAGGATATAGATATTATATTTATACTTGACTCTAGCAGCCCCCAAATTGTAGACTATTGGAAAAAATGAGAGGAAATAATGATTTCCCCATTATCCCATCATTAATGATGAGGAATAATAATTCTTGCTCTTTTCTTCCGTTTCTTCTTTGAGTTAATGTCAGAGGCTATTGCTCTGACACATCTTGACTATTTTTGTGATAAACGAAGAGGAACTTTGACTTGGAGGAGTGAGATTAAACAAATCCAAGTCTCACATTTCCTGGGAACTGAGTTTAACTTGTTAACTCCTCCTTCTGATTGTATTTTATAAAGTGATATCCTTGTTTGCTTACTTCAAAGCATGCTTATAGTTGTATTTGTTCAAAAGAGGATTCTTGTTTACAGACGATCAGAACAGCAGAGGTGTTTCTATTTTAGACCTCAGCTGCACGGAGGACTGACTGCTTTGATAGTGTTCTTCACTAACCTCCCTGTTGGCTAAATTTAGGTTGTTCTGCACACAGAAGGTTCAGCTTTGGGAATTCTCTCAACATTTGTAGCTGTCATTTTGTGCAACAAATCTTGAATGTGACCGCTTGAAACCATGCTGAATTACTGATTCCACACTACTGGACTAAAATCTACATGCTGTTTTGGATGAGATGTAGGGATCTATCTATCTAGCTCCCTCTCTTCCTCTCCCAAGTATTGGAATAGAGTAACATCAAAGACAGGTCTGGTAGTATGAACTGGTATTTAAACCTATTTAATATCAAATGACTGTGATTATAGGCATAATGACATAGGATTTGAAAAAGAAGTTAGTAGCTAAATGAGTTTTGGTGGGAGTTTTTCTCTTGGTTCTGTAGTAGTGCAGGAAGAAGAGAGTTTGTCAGGTGAACAGGCGTCTGCGGGAGGAAAAGGCAGGGCTTCTTGGAGTTAATGGGCATGGTCAGTGCTTCATTGAACATACTCTTTTATTTGCTAGTGCTTTCTCTTTCCCTTCTGCAGCTGGTGAGTTGATCTTAACATGCTGATTCATACTTTCCTCCTCAGTTTTACTTATTTTGGAGCACTGTGGTTAATGATATACCTGTGCACATGATTCATGATTTTTAGAAAGAGGCAGTAGGACATTATGAAAGAAATCCTCGGGCTATAAAGGGGAGGTAAGTTTTGACCATCTTAACATACTGACCAAAGGACTAAATATTTCTTGCTGCTCTTTCTTGCTCTTTTCCAACTTTTATCATATGTATTCCAAATAGGAACATATTAATGTTTTAACATTTTCAGCTCAGCCAAAATTAGCACATTAATTTGAACCCAAATATAACCATTCCCTGCCTCCCTGCTGGGTGCTCCCACAAAAAAAAAAAACATCATCCAGATACATTGTAGGTTTCTCAGGACTGATACTAATTTGTTTGTAGATATCTAGGCAATAGGGATTTAAATTACAGTCTTTAAGTATCAAAATGCAATAATAATTGCCAATGATGTCATATTAGATTGAAGACCATTCTCATGATAGTTTGGGKTTTTTTTTTGAAGATTAAGTTTATGTTCTCTGGCTCTAGAGAGGTGACTCCTTTAGCTCAAGATACAGAGTGCTATTTCCTCTCCTTGAATTCTATTTTCAAGCTTTTTCTGTGAAAATACATGCAAGAAGGAAAGTTCTTCCTTTCATAATGTGCCCACAAAAGTGACATACCCCTGTTCTTCTAACTAATACTTTTCTATCTAAGAAAATACTGTTCAATAATTTAAGGGTTCACAACTACAGCATAGTATTTCTCTACCATTCCAGCTTCTGTCATTCATTGGGACTCCCTCATCTGAAAGATGCACCATCTTTAATCCACATTATGGACTTGCTCTACATGAATGTGTTTATAAGCCAGTTATACCTTCGGCCTTCAGTGTGAATATCACTCTTCTGATCCCGAGTGCTTCTTTGCTATTCTTGATTTAGTTGAGTAAACTGCACTGTTAGAGGTATATGAATGGACATCACCTGCATAATAAGGCATGTGTTTTGGTCATCAGGTTATAAATGTTGTCTATCATCTGTTACATCTTATGGCTGCTGTATTAACAGATAAGACTACTTTATTGTTTTTTTAAATAGAGTAAAATCTGTAATAGAGAAATCTGACACTCTTATTCAGTCTGAGTATCACCTTACTTTTCAAGAATTTCTGTTGTATTATACCATTACATATAATGTGTATCACGTATATGTATGCATGTAAGTATATATTATGCAATTTGAAATTTTTAAATTAAAGGTCCATGTAAATTAAAGCATATATAAGTATATAATAGTACAAGTTTCATTTTTTAGTATATTCATACTAATTTATTATTTCTAATTTCTAGGTAATGATGAGCATTTTTTTCGGGCTTCATGACTTTCAAAATATTGAACACAGTGTGGTTAAGAACTTCTGCAACTGCTAGTACTAACTTGACAGACAGGAGAGCTCCTGAGATATTTTTTGCTAAATGTAAACTGCTACCCACATCCTAGGAACATTTAGCTTCGTATGAAAACGACTGGCCCATATATCCTTATATCAGAACACACTTGTTTGTATGTTGTGGCAGTAAAAATAGCTGCAGTAGGTACAAGACTACACCACAACTGCAGACTTGAAAATTCTGAAGAATATTTGAAAGAATTTGAATTCAAATACTCTACTGTTTTACCTGTTCTTGAAGATGTTCCATACTGGAAATTGCATGAATTAGCTTAGCAGTCCATTCCTGTGCACCTATTTTCATCACTTTTTCCTAATGGTTAACCCAAACTGAACCTTTTTCTTGACATTGCTTCTTTTGCCATGAATAATAATCGTTGACAGTACTCCTTCCCACTTTGTAAGAAGTTTCTACTCTTCCCCTTCTTCCTGTCCTTTTTTAGACTCTCAGTTTTTCCTATATTCTTCTTTACACATCTGAGTAAGCCAGTTACATTTTTTTCACATTGGTGTGACATCTTTGATGCATGTTCAGCTTTTGATCCACTCTAATCTTCTTCTCCTTTTCTGAAAAACTGTGACCGATTCAGCTTTTTTTGGCGGATTATGCAATTGATCATTTCCACTTAAGCATAGTAGACAGTACTTTTGTTTTGAAATTCATTCAGTTATTTCAGAACATTTCTTCAAGCTAACACAAAAGGATTGCTTTTAATTCTATTCCTTTAATGCTCCAGCATCTCTGCATAGGCTTGTTTGATGAGCAGAACAGGAAGCTATTTTGTCACCTAGGTCATTAATGAAAATACTGATTAGAACTATACCCTTGTGAAGACATTTGTCAAAATATCCCTCATTTTGGCACTTTTTCATAATGATAACTGCTCTTGTGGAGAGTTAAGCAGAGATTATTTGCTTTCTTTATAAAACCTGACCATGCTACACAGCTCTTCACGAAGTCCATCTCTCCYGTGGATGTCATCCAGCTGCAGCCCTGCTCCAGTTCTGTTCCGCACTGAGCTCTGTGCGCATGCGTGTGTGTGTCCACATGCAGGCATGTGCGCATTTAACCAACGCATATGCGCAGAAACGATAACAGAGTTATTAAACTGAAAAATTAAATTCTAGTTACTATCTTAAAAATGGCCAAATTACCTTCAAATGTTTTCATTAAAAATCCCCCTTTTTCCCCCTGATTTCTGGCCTTCCAGGGGAATGTATTTGTTGTACGTATTTTACAAATAAGTACGCATAACTGAATCTATTTTACTGTTGCTAATTTCAGTCTGTAACAGCAAATGTAATCTTCTCATCTTTGTCCTATAATTACTTACTTTAGTGTCAATCATTACTTCAAATTGAAGGTTTGTTGTGTGAAATCGATATCTCACAATGAGGTTTATTGGAAGAATTCGGAGGTTAATACTTCTTTTAGTAATGTAAATGATTGATTTTCTTGGAGTACCATCTTTTCACAGAATCTTCTGTAAAAATACCTTCACTGTATAAATATAAGCTGGAAGATAAATCATGTTTTTTAGCTGCACTGGTATAGTGAAGTTTCTCCCGATAGGCTGCAGCCAGGAGTTAAACTATACTGAATGAATAAGACAGCCAAAAGTCTTCAGATACACCTGTATTTAATCATTATGTATCTTAGAAAGCCAAGCTCTTAGATTTTTCATTATCCCATAAAAAAAGAAAGAAAAATCCCTCTAAACCCTACCCCCTCACAAAAAAAATCCACCCCCTATCTGTGATGTAGGATATTTCTTTAAGAAAAAAAAAAAAAAAAAAAGAAGGAATTTGTTACTTTGTATTTAAAAATTAAATATGGCAAATATACCAGCATTGTTTATGAACAGTATTTAATGAATATTCTGTTTATATTGCAGTGATATAGATTTACTTTTAAATTCAATCAGGAAAAGGTGATACATAACATGAATTAAAAATATGGAGAAAATTAATCAGATAGAAGTTGGATAACTTTTTYGGGGAAGTGAACTTAGAAACTGATAGCAAGAAGCATATTTTTGAGCATTTGAAATATTAGCTCCAATTTATATTAGAACATTGAAAATGTGTTCTTTATATCAACTCAATTTTTAATATAATTTTTATTATTATTTGAACATAGAGCAGATATTGCATTTTCTATAGAAAATTAGTTTCCTTCACAAGTATTTATTTTTTGTGCAATGTTCTGAAAGAAAAAAAAATCTTATTTTTTTTTAATCACTGAAGAGTTTAATAGAAAATTTCCCTCCCGCAACATATAATGAGCTTGCTTTATTATTTTCGAGATATTTACAGTATTTCACCTATGACCTTTACTAAAGTTATCAGAATCTGTAATGGAATATTAATCTTTTGTGTCTTCTCTTAGATTTAAACCACTGATCACAAGAGCAGCAGTTTCAGGAACACCTGTGTAACAGAACATATCCTGGTTATTCGTATACCAAGCTCAAAGACACACAGGACTCGTACATTTAGATTCAGACAGTGTTATCATAAGAAGAAAAAAACTATTATACAGTAGATTAGGTGTTCATACACTATGGGAAGTGCATGTCACAGTTTCCAATGGGATTTGAGGTTAATGGCTTTCTGCAGTCTAAGCATGTAAAAGGCTTTACAGTTTTGTATTAGATGCTACATCATATAATGAACACTATAACTAGTAGAGCAATCGCTTCACAAAGTTTTAGATTTCCCCTTTTGATTCAGTGTCTCCTCTGCATCCTCTGCAATGTGCGAATTTAGTGGGACTGAGTTTTAAAGTTTTGTTTGTTTGAATATACTCACTTAAACAAAACAAAACTATCTTACCCCTTAATCTTTACAGAACTTACTGACCCTTTCAAATTAGTCTTGTATTGGTTTGCTCTTAGTAGGCCAGTTTTTAAAACAGCTCTGTTCAACCACAGTTCACCTCTGTCTAAGCCAAATAGATTGCTCTGATGTGCCATTATTCATATCTTTATTCCACCATTTGTGTCACTTTTGAGTTCTGTCTTTTGTAGCTTTACTTTTTCCTTCAGATTGGAATTTATATGAATGACTATTAAAGTGTATTAAATTATTTCAAATAAATTTATAGTCTTTGAAATGCTACAGATCTCTATGATYTGGAAGCTTAGATGGGATCATGAACTGCGAAGCAGGCATCCTTTGAGCTGCATGGGTACTGTGCACATACCATGCAGTGATAGGCATTGATATGTGTAAGACATACTCAAAAATAATAAGACAAATTAGTTTTGACTAATGCTCATCTTGATACTGCTATGAACTTGCAAAAATGGTCCTTGTGGCTAAATTTGAATTATTATTTACTAATAGTCTATTAACTTAATCTTGAATTTTTTTATAAGCATTTGCACAGTTTTTTGAATTGGATATTACATTTTTCATATCACATTTAATAGGGAATTTATGTAATAATGTTTGATAGGAATTGTCAGATTCTTATACAGAATTGAAATATAGGATCACCTGTATGCATTTCAATTCAGAGCATGAAATATTAGGTGATTTTTCAGCCAGCGATTCAACAGATTTTTTTTTTTTTTTTTTTTTTTTGATGAGTGAACTGAAGTTGGTAAATGACACATTCACATTGTTCCCATTTTACATTTATTTTCTTTGCCCCTACATCTCAGGTTAGGATAAATCTGTAGTGGCTTACAATTTAATCACTTTTGCAAAAAGAAGGTCAAGCTGCGTTTGTACAGAGTTTTTTTTTTCAAATTCTTTTTGCAGCTGGTGACATTCCCTTTTTCAGCTCTCACATAAGTGGGAGAAATGGCCTGTTTGCAGGCAAAGGCTAGTGACGTGGAAATTTTTTATCTCAGTACTCATCTCAAGTTGGTTATAATTTTCTGTTGTCCCCCCTATACTGGACTATTTAGGAGACAGGTTCGTCATGAAAAGAGACAGAGTATCTACCCATTACCTGCATGTGAATTCAGCCAGGTGGCTGCCTCTAGCTCTCAGTTTTCCATAGATGTTCCTGGTCATAGGAGGTCCCCTTGTTGCAGACCATAGTAATCCATACTGACCATAGGCCCTCCCTACTAGCAATTTATATTCTCTGGCTTGTTTCAGTAATTTACTACAGATATCAGCTAAAAAATTAGCTGCATTCAGTGAAAGATTTGAGATTGACTTCTGTGGCAAGCTTCTCGTGACACAAGGGGCCATCTAGTCTACTTTGTTACAGAAGCTTAAGCAAATGGCATGTGGGCTGTTATGCAGCACACCTGTATTTCTTTTCTCCTGATCTTTATTACTGTAGATACATCTGAAATAAGGATCTTTTTCTTACATTTTGATATGTTCTGTTCTTAAGTCTGTACCTACAGCTGCCTTTCTCTGCAGTGCTGGTGACYTAATGCAATTACTTCTCACCCTCTCAAAACCAAGGCTTGCTTCTTATCCTTAGGAATCAGAAGAGCTTGCTCTCACTCGATCTCTCTTTCCATACGCATACTGGAAATATGCATACAKATGTGTGTGTGTGTATATATTTTATACACATATATATGTGTATAATTGTAATATATAATATATATTATATACATATATCTATACACTATATAACACACATGCACACACATATACACAAATATAYRTCTTGTGTATGTATAAAGCCAAAAGTAGGAGTAGCAGAGGTGATGCAGGAAATAATCAAATTCTTTAAAGAATATTGCCCAGTCTTTATCCCTAGTACACTGGATTCAAGTCTGTGCTTCATGACAATACTTAATTTAATTTTAAGAGTTCTTCACCTTTATCTTGTCATAATGGATATCTTRTGGGGAAAATAGAGTCATGGAGAATTGAGACTTCAGAAAAGAAYGAACAGCATAGGAAACAAAGATTAACTGGCTTAGAAATAAAGAGTAAGGAAAAAAAGTACAAAAGAATTATGTAATAGATTTTTTTAAAAAATTTCTGTAAGGTATCRTTAATAGTTCTTTTCTTCAGGAAGGGATGTAAATGGTTATTGCTTTTTAAACCTTCCTTCCCTAATGTAATACCATTAAAAAGACAAAATCCTGTTTGTATGTGTAATTTACATATTAATACATGCAAATTGTGAATCAAAACATAATCCAGCAAATGAAAGTATATACTGTTTACAGTTCATTATGGGTCATGCTATAGCAACTTGAAAATTGAATTGATTAAGCTTAGGTCAATTCCTATGGTCATCTGGTTTATGCTACTGAAGTTTCTGTGATTAATTAACCTGAGAAGCTTAATTAGTGTCAACTGAGAATCTTAATTTGAAGTATTTAAGAGGAAGAAGAAAAGAAAGACTGAATGAGAAAATGCCTAAAGTTCTGTAAGTATTCCCAGTATCTTCAACATCATTTGTTTTTTCATGGTTAATCCAGTGTAAAGCCCTTTCTGTGCTGCAACTTTTATTATATAACCTCCCCAATAATGAGAAGTATAACTTACTTGTCCTGAAAAATGCCACTTTTGCTGTTCGAATTCTGTATTGCTGTATCTACCATGTTCTAGGGAAAAGGGCTGGCTACTGCACCTTGTTTGAGGAAAGACTTTGATGATGAATCTTCACTGGGAAAGGTACCTTCCTGATCTCTGGGTTAGTGTTAGTGCTGCAGGCAAATGACTAGGCCATTGGCTGTGCCCTGGCTTGAGGTTAAGTTAACTGGAAAATTACAGGACATGGCATGAGAAACTTCTGAATGTAACCAACAGTGGTGTGAGAAGCTGCGAAAAGTTAGAGGTTGTTCAA
The DNA here is from genome assembly GCF_003343005.1 of Rhea americana. Classification (NCBI taxonomy): domain Eukaryota; kingdom Metazoa; phylum Chordata; class Aves; order Rheiformes; family Rheidae; genus Rhea; species Rhea americana. Next base: position 7,326,900 of record NW_028186978.1, read on the forward strand.
GGAAGGATGTTGCAGGTGGTTAAGGAGGAGTTACAAGAGAAATGGGCAAACTCCACAAGTAGCGAGAGAGCAGTACGAGGAACCTTTCGGGGAGTATGGTTGTGCAAGTCCAACAACATCTAGGTAGCTATATCATTATTATCATATGAGGCTGATAGTACACAGTATCTGAAATACAGATGGGGGTACAGATGTAGAAAAACTGGGCCTAACATAGAGGAATTAATTAGAGGTGAATTGTTTGGGAAGAAGCTGCAGTGAAGGTACAAGARTGGTGAGAAGAAGAGCCAGGAAATGGGAGAAGAGATAAGGTATGCAAATGCTGYGGCCAGGAATGCTATGGGGTGCTTACCAGGCAGCCTGTGCTTGATCATTGCCACTGGAGCAGGGCAGTAGACCAGACCCGTTGTTCTGTCTACACCATGAGAGCTGAACCTGCTTCTGTGGTGAAGAGGCCTGAGGTGGAAGTGGGATGTGRCTTTGCCTTACTGTCAAGTGAACGCTTGGCCAGGAGGAGTGAGCATCCTGGCATCACTGTGTCGGTTCAGGAAGGTGGTGACTCCAGCCTAGCACCTTCTGTAGGAGATAACTGGATGGGCTCACTGATGGCTGGCATCTGTTGGTCCTCCTCTGTTTACAATCTCCTTTCCAATCTCCTTTCCACTTTTCCACATCTGAACCTTCACTACCATGTTTCACCTTATCAGTTAGTTCACTTCTTATTTCTCTCTCTCCCCGGTGTGCCTCCCAGGCAGGCACAGGAGCCTGCCTGCTCTGCCACTGCAAAGCACAGTCATTGGAGGCCTCATGCTCTGTGGCAACCTCTGTTACCATCTCTGTTAATATTAGGGGCAACCAACTGCGTTATCTAAATCATAGGTAGTTTAGCAGGCACTCCTTTGGTCATGTTCCAGGTCCAGTACCTCCAGTCTTATTCTCAATCCCACACCAGGCAGATGTTCTTTTTTACCAGACTGTTACCTCCAGCACTGATGATAATGAATGTCTGATGTAGGAACTATATCACTATATACAAATGATGTGTTAATAGCAATAACTGAAGGCAAGTAATTTCAAAGATGAAAATTACGTTTCTAGGTTGAGGTCCTTGCTGAAAGGCCATTTATACYTGAAGACATTTGCTTAAGTCCAATATAAGTCCACCTCAGAAGGGAAGTTTACTAARTATTTCTGAAACTAATTTTGAAATGAAAAATGTGTGAAAACAACAATTCTTTCACAGACACCACATTTCTCTCATTTCCCAAAAGGAGCGTGTTTCCAAAGTGCTTGTTCTATCCAGTATATTCATTTCCAGCCATAAAACATAAGTGGTTGCTGGACTGACATTTCTAATAAATGAACAGCAAAAAGTGAGATTACAAACATTGCAAAAATGGCTCCTGGAAAACTGTTTGAGAATAGAGTAAAACGTAACTCAGGATAATCCTCAAAGTTACTGCAAGTGTATTCTGTAGAATAATGTAAAATGCTATGAGTGAGTTCCATAACATAATCCAGTTTTTCCTTCTAAAACTATCACGTACTACCAGATAAAAGCTGTCTACCTCATTACAACAGTTAAGCAYTTTTTAACACTCATCTGCTTCATAACAGGTGAAGCACTGGAGACTTTCTGCGATAAATATGGAATAAAGGCATGTATTTTGAATTACTGTAGGAATATACGAAAACAGCATCTTCACACTGAAGAAACATAACAAATGAAAGATGAAAAGGTAGGCTGACAGCTTCAGCTCCTTCTTTTATCAGTTCTTAGTTTGGTTAATAGTTTGTGTATTTAAAATCACTTTGTTGCGTGACAGTAATTGGTTAAAATGCATTCATCATTTTTTAATGATGAATGCTACATGGTCCTAACTCAGCAAAAAGTTTGCCTTTCTAGGGCAATGCAGTTAGGTTTCCTCCTATCCAATTCTAAACTGAATCATTCTTGGGTCTCAGTCTTTAAAGCAGTTATATACACATGCCTATCTTCAGGTAAGAACTAGTCATAAGAATTAGCTGGCTTTTTTATGGAACAATGGCAAATGGAAACAAGATATATTCTCAGACAAGGAAGCTGGAAAATCCTGGTACTTCTTATTCCTGAAGGACCTAATCCTGTGAAAAAAACAAGAATATTACATCATTTAATGTGGTATTTTACAGGCCAACAAATTATTAAGGTGTCATCATACCTATGGGTGACCGTCTGCATGGCCAAAATGAAACCAGCCATGAACACATGCTTTGCTGTGTGCGTTATCTGTGTGTTACATCCCAGATAAAGTCCAGTGCTGTGCCAGACTTGAACCGTAGGCTGCACACACTACAAAACTTCAATAAATTCTTTGGCTGAAAATAAACAATTTTGTACTTGCCTTAATGTGGGATTGTGGGTTGATCTGTAAGATAGTCAAGCTGCAGAAATCTGGCTATTATACTAGGCTTTTGTGCATGTATATTCTTCTGTAGGATTTACTTTGATTTAGTTAAACTTTTCATGAAGATGTGAAAGGGTGTGCTTAATTGGTCCTAATGGGAAAATGATTTTATTCTTTGATTACCAACAAAGTAAATCTTCTCATTGTTAGCTCTAGTTCATTTTCTTCCTAAGAATTTAAAGAGACGACGAATTTGGTTTTTAGACTAATGAAGTAAAAATATTAGCTTGAAATTATTTATACTTATTTTAATCTATCTGCATATATATATGTATATATACACACACATACACACACGCGCGCACACACACACATATATATATATATATAGATAGATATGCCCACGTATAATATCTGTGTCAAAGAAATAAATTCATCTGCTGAAATGTGCTGTTAGGATTTTTAATGAACTTCACTGACTAAATAAGTAAAAAAAGAAATAACCAGATGGGGGAAAAAATGTTACATTTGTTTATGCAGAATATATCTACCAAAACTGTTCTTAACAAGTTCATTATAGGAAATCTATTATTGTTACCAAATTAGTCACCCATGATATCACTACTTTTATAGTAGTACATTATCGATGTAGTCATCAGAGGGTGTTTAGGACCCCCAAAAGAAGCTGAAATAAGAAACTGTAGGATAGTCTGCTTCCTCAAAAAATACAATACAAAGCAGAGCTTTCTTTAAAGACTTTGGCTGAGTGACTTTTCTATCGCAAAATGCAGAGATGAGGTTACCGAGTTAAGGGTACTGCATCAAGAGCAGATTAATAGCCACTGAGAGAGTGAATGCGTGCCTGCCATCCTGCAGCAAAAGCCATGTGTTTCACTAGCGCTTTCATTCCAAACAGCATCTTAGCCCAGTGACAAGGATAATTTCTGACAAGCAAGGAAATCATCTAATACAAGAGATATCATAATTTGCAACAGCAGAATTGCTGGATGACCTACGGACCCACGTCTTACTCTTAGGCAAAGCACTAAGGCTTCATCTAATAGCACAAGTGTTTGTCATCTCTGAAAGGAGCTGAAGAAAATTCGGTACTTCAGAGCGTTGACTGCAAGATGTAAATTTATGTAGCTTCTTCAAGATCTAATAAGCTCGTGGCAGATATTTAAGAGCCACAATAAATGATGAAAACTGCTTTAACTGCAGRAATAATAACGTGTTGGGGAAACTATTTGAAACAGTATTATATTTAGAATTAAACTACAAATTTTAAGATGTCATTTTTGAAGCAAATAAGGTCTATTTGCCCTATTTTGCATACAAACTGTATGCTTGTTTTGCTTTTAAGTCATACTGGTTGAAATAATACATACATAGTTCTTCAAATAAGTTACTTTGTTAGGATATTGCTTTTTTCCCATGTGCCATAACAATGAATTTTACAAATCAAATGGAATTAATTTTATGTATTAATTTATACCATTATAAATATGCATAGAAATCACAGTATCTCTGAAAAGGCATAGACTAACCGAAATTTAATAGGCCTTCTAAGGAAACACAAGTAGGGAGGGCCCTTCCTTCCCTTTACAACCTCTTTCTCCCTTCCTATCATTTTGTGTGGTAGAAATAAAGACTTTCTCTGTGTCTAAGGTAGGAAAGATTTCAGATTTGGAAAGCAYTGTGGTTTTTATTCAGGAGAACTGAGCAGGGAGAGAGGTGGGAGAAAGAAGAGGAAAAAGGCCTACTGGAAACCTCAGTCCTGAGTAGAATGCCCAAACTTCACATAATTCATAGTTACTGTCCCACCTGTGGGAAACACATCTTTCAGGTTGATTAGGAAATTATATTACTTAGAAAAGTGTTTATTTGAAAAAAATACTAATRCTTGAGCACATTTAAGAGATCGACTGGAAGGAGTAAGACATCTGCCTATGACCAGCCAGCAACTTCCATCCATGTAAGGTCCTGCAATGCTGAACTTGCTTCGTTAGAAGGGCTCCTTCAGAAAATGCATTGGTTTCCAGCTCACATATATGCCTTATTTTTAATAATCTGTATTAAACTGATAATACTACTGGCGTATTTCCGGCATGTAGAAGAAATCTTCAAAAATTCCTTCACTATTGAAATACCTTTAATCAGACTTCATGAATGCAGAATGTATAGGAAAAAMGCCTATATTGAGAAATTATGGGAAAAAATGTCGTTTTATTTAACTCTCCATCATAGATACGCCCAATAAAGCAGCATGAGGAATATTATCACTATACCAAAAYAAAGAATTTTCTCAGAGAGTTCTCTATTTTCCCATTAGCTTATTCCCATTCTGAAACACAAAGTGATTATTGCATAGACTCATACATAAAAAATGGGAAAAACAGCAGGCTTTATCAGTTTAAAAAGATTCAGAATTACTGATGTTCCAAGCWAGAAAAATAAGTGTCAGCAAGGATAGGAAAGGTATGCACCTAATATTTATGCACTGCATAAATTCTTTTCAGATTATCTGTATTTTCCTTGAACAAGAAAATTTCTTTTTGTATTTTGTCTTCAAAAARCCAGCTCGTAGTTAGTTTTCACCTCATCTGTAATTCTGAGTGGACTAGTTAGTGCCACCAGGTAAAGTAATGTACATTTTTGTCTGAAAGAGTATTTTAAATGGAATATTCTCAAAATTCCTACCTTTAATTTGGCAAAGCGTTGCCAGCAGCATCACAAAGGAAAAAAGCAATATATGGAAAGCAGATATGTTTCTTGAAAAGGAAAACTGAGTTGTTCATGGCATGGCATGGCAAATATTACTCTAGAACTCACTATTTCACTGTTTTCCAGAACAAACAAAATGGTTATATTTAAGGTAGTTCATCTAAGTCTCTTCTGCTGAATGAAGCACCTACAAGACAGACATCTTTAGATCATCTGGAACAAAGTTAATTAGTAGAGCTAAATGGCAATCAGACTTTCTAACAAAAACCTCTTTATTTCAAGATCTATTTTTTGTTTCAAACTAAGACAAAAAGTTGAATTCTTAAAAATTGCATGAAACAAACACTGAAAAATCTTGTTTTAATGACTATAGGGATGCATCATACTTGTTGGCCAGCATTCATTACATCATATGGAATATATTATGACTGGTCAGCGGGGATGAGGGGAATGGGGACCATTAAATGAATTTAGCTAACTTAAGGAAGAGAAAGGCTGAGCAGTATAGTTTACAGGATGTTTATTTGCATTCAGCTAAATATATTAGGATATGTACAAACAGCTATTTTTCACTGTATTTAACTTGGTTAAGTCAGGTCTTTTAGCTTTCCATATATTGTGTTAAAGATGCAGTGTCTTAGCATATTGAGTGTTCTTTTTCAATTGCAAAATTCTGATGATGGATGAAATAGTTTCCTTTATGCTATGACAAGTTTAAAGGACCTTATTTTACTTTACATTAAAATAAACTAAGGGGGTGCACACATTGTCTGTGATCAGCTGACAGCTGGTAAATTCCAGCTGGAAATGAGACACCTGGCTGGAAACTTCTTAAATTGCTCTGAACGCCTTAAATTACTTCAGCCACAAGGAAGAGTGACTGCAAAGGAGTTTTCGTCAGATTAAATAAGGCAGTTTAATTAACGAGTGACATACATGTGCTCGGACAAGTAAAAAGTCAAGCAGCAGCACATACATCTTTCAGGCCTCAGGGAGAAAACAACGGGAAGGTTATGTCTTCACTGGCATCCCTCACATTAACAAATGAAATTTTTATTTTCAATATTTTTAGCACTATTAACCTATTTGTTACTTACATAGATGTCTTCACCATATGCTATGCTGTTCTTTTTTCTAGAAAATATTTGAAATTAAGTATTTTGGGAACCAATGACTAGTCTGTGAACAGAAGCATGAAAACCATTGCACCCAGGCTGTGTGTAGTCAGAATTGTTTCTTACTGATAGCAAAGAAAGAGCTTGTGGTCTTGATGAAAATGAAGGCATTTGATAAAACTGAATATACTTCTAATGTTACTACCAGAACTATAATAACATAGCAGATACATGAGAACAGCAGTGCTTTACATTTCTTTAGACCTTAAAAAATCTAATCAAACTAAGCAAAGGACAGGACAAACTACTCTTGCTATCTGTAGACATTTTGGGCAAGTGTAAATGATGAGCTACAGAAAGTATCCAATGTTAGTGAATTACAACCCTGGAAACTGATTCAGAGCTCACTGTTCTTCATGGAAAGATCTTAAGGATTTCAGTGAGTTTTGCATCAGTAGTACAGAATCGGGTTCTTTTCACCTTGTAGGAGGTGAATCTTCACCACTGAGGATAACACAGTGCAATTACGCTTAGAGTGTTCAAAGGTCGAAAACATGTCCTGTAAGCAAAGCATGTAAAAGTCAGCTTGTACCTTTGCTAGCTGTCTGAAGGGATAAAAGGGGTCTTCCGTGGTAGGCATAAATAGCTAAAGTAAATAAAATTTAAGCTGTGTTGCTGACTCATCCATAGGTTTATCTTTGTTACAAAAATGGTTGTAATTGTTTAATTAATATAACTCTACTGACTTGCCTTGCTTGGCCGCATCATTAATCATTGCTGTTCAAATTCTTATTTTAACAGAACTTGTTTCAGTGCTATAAATTTATAGGTCTGTTATTTGGCAAGATGCCACATTGAGCAGATCTCTAAGAAATTCAAAGGTTATTTAAATAGAATATGGATATTCTGTTGCATAGGTATACTTGCAGTGCTGTATATTAATCAGAATTTCATTACAAGTTAAGGTCAGATCTAGATAAAGTAGTTTGGAAGGTATTTAGTGTACTATATACATTATTTTGAGTCATGCAGCTGTACCGCATCCATTAACATTTAATTGTTTATCGTTCACTAGAGTCAGGTAAACACCTACGTTATGTTTGAGCTAGTTTGCATAGCTAAGATTGGTTTTGTGCTAATGGATTGAAAGCAGCTATTGTGGTTTGTGAAATGAATAGTTTTTAGTACCTGATATTCAGAAATTATAGCAGGAAAATCGTATCTCCAATCACCATACTATTTTCATGTTTTACAATTCAGAAAGATTATCTAAGACCTTTTCTGAATAATGATGTTCCATCATTTGACTACATCATGGGAAATCATTAAATCATTACAGCTAGTGAATGAAAATGCTCTTGTAGTGTCTTCAGAGAAGTCTAGCTGCATCGTGAGCTTACGATTCTGCAAATTTTTTTTCCTTAGGTATTGAACTCTCGGCAAAAAGGAGGATGTTTTCCAYGATACAAGATTTTCAGTCAGAACATTTCTAATGAGCAACAAAATATATTTTCCCCACAAAGTCAGTGATAAGAAAAATATATTAACAGATGTTTCCTTTGTTCTTTTTTTCGTATATTYGACTTCACAGCTTCTTGTGATTGAGATATGGTTTTGTACAGGCTTTGGAATTAAAGAGAGATCTTCATTTTAAATAGATCTTCATCTGATTTTATCCTAATTCTTGCAGGAACCATACACACAGAATTTGTAATAAAACTTATCTTTCATTATCAGCTATACTAGAATCATACACTATGATACTAATTCTTGCTAATTTGCACTGCTATCAACATTTTCTGGAAGTAAGTAAGGAAGTAAGATTCAGAAGACACAAATTTTATTCCTGATTGGACCAGTCAGCCTGGAATTACTGCATAGAACAATGAGCAGGTAGTCAGGGTGGAARTCCTATTTCCAACTGGCAAAAATGTCAAGATTTAATCATAGAATCGGTAAGATTCTCTGGAGATGATCTCTGGAGATCATCTAGCCCAACTCTCAAGCAAGTGGCCCATACAGGGATCGAACCCACAACCTTGGCATTATTAGCACCATGCTCTAACCAACCGAGTGTTTAGAAATCTTTTCTCATCTGGAGTCTGTATGAGAAGTCAATTAAGAGCAAAACAAACAGACAYTGTCATTCAAAAAGTTTCTTTGGACACTGTTCAAAAGTTTTGTTTCTGCTTTAGTTATTTACATTTTATCGATACTATATAATCATCTTAAATCTTCAAATGCAAAGTTGTCTCAACAGTAAAACTGGATTTTTTTTCTGTTTTGAAAATAACAAAATAGATGTTGTTTACAGAAAACTACTTGCCAGTTTTTCTGACGAGCTTTGAAGTATTGTTGATTTGGACCCTCCAAATGGGTATTTGGAGGATGTTAAKTGACTGATAAAACCCTTCCCATATATCTACCAAATTATTTCCCTGTTCTTTGAGAAGTGGTATTATGTTCAAATTAATTCTGTACCTGTTTGAGAAGAATGATTTTTTTCCTGAAGTGATGCCTGAGTGGAAATGGGGAACATTACATTTATATCTCTTTGCAAGAGCAGAGCTTAACAATTTATCATCTGTATCTAATTTGCCATAGTATTGTAATGATTCATAATCACACAGCGATCTCTGTACATTTTAGATGAAATCTTTGAAGAATGTGAGGAACGGTAATTGGCCGACTCTCCTTGATGTTACAGTTGGCATGTTTAGGTTCTACATAGGTCAATCAATTACTCTAGATTCAAAATGAACAAATTTAATACTGCTGCCAGCAAAGCAGAGTTAAAACCTTCCACTTTACTTGCTTGTAATTTTGTAATATGAACAAAACTAGTGAGAAAAGTAATTTAAGTAAATTGCTTTTTATTAAGAAGTAATGTCCAGAGAGATCAGTGACCTCATACATTAATCTTCTGGCAAGAAGCAACTTTCAACATTTATTGCAGTATACTTCAGCCCTCAATAACCATAATTCAATAAAACAGTACCTTCAATGCAGAAAATTGGCTAATGGGGCAAAATGCCATACCACTCCATTCCTGCTTTAGCCAACAGTCAGAAAGAGCATGCAACATATATACAACATAAAGTGTTTTTCATGTCAGCTTTGTGTACCTTAGAGACACATCCATAAGGCAAAAGCCTAAACTATTTGCTTTAATACTGGAGTCCATAGCAAAAGTGCTTAAATTTATGCAACTTCTTGTACATTAATTTTTACTTTGAGGCATAAAACTCATAAACTCTTTGAGGGGATTTTCACAGTTGAAATAGTTTTGCTCCTTCAACATAACCCCCCCCCACCACCAAACTTTCATTGCACCTCTTTGAGTTGAAAGCAAAACTGAAATGCCTCATTAAATTTGTATACCAAAAAGGTAGGTTTCCATGTGACTAGGTCTCGTCCATGGTGTTTCTTCTTAGGGCAATACATAGCTTATACTGAGCTCAATACATTGAGCTTTCACTAGTAATTGACATTTTTAGAGATATTTTTAGCTATGTTATCATTTCATTTTGTAAAATGGAAAGTAAGAAACAAATATCTATTTGTGTGTTCAACCAYGTAGAGAACTTTAAAAATTTAGGTAGAGAACTTGCACTGCCTTTCCAAAMTGGAAGTACTAACAGACCAGAGAGAGGGGAAATGAAAGAACCACGAAAGAGGGCTGTGTTCATACTGGAATATTTGCCTCTACAAGTCATTGCCAAAGCTCATAATTTTAGTGTTACAAGTACAGAAATGTCTTTTCAGATTCTGGATTTGTTTAGGTGTTCAAACATACAGTTCMAAAATACAGTTTTAAAAACAAGCAGAAATAATTAAGTATAGTAGGAAAGAACATGACCTTTATATCTTAATTTTATCATTGTAGAGGCATTCTTGCAAAATCAGTTAACAATAGAAATAAATTACATTTCAATTTTAATTAAGAAAGAGGGGAGTAAATTGCACTGGTGAAATGGCACAAGGTGGGTAGAAGTGTTTGTTATTTGCCCCTCGCAGCAGTGAGTGGAAAATAGATGTAAAATGATAGCCAATCAAAACGAAAACTTGAATTCTCAAAGGAGCACTTAGTCTGCATTTAAGCAGTAATATCCAAGAAGATAATTCTCATAACTTGTACCTATTCCTCTAAGAATTTTTAAGTAACTTAAAACTTAAGTTTAAATTCATGAGTGTTGCCAAATCCCAATGTTCTGTTTCAGCTTGATAACCATTTTGGCTTGATACGTATTACAAGCTKAATTAGCATTAAACTAAGTACTTTCCACATAAATTCCCTAAAGAGTTTGATTTGGTATGGATGAACAAAGCACACAGTATTATCAGCARAACTGAGTTTTACAGAAAATAGAGTGACCAACATCCCCTCCCTGGTTCTGGAAGAGAGCTGGAGGAGGAGACTATCTCCTTTCAGAGAAACTATTGTCGTTTAGACAGTAGAGCAATCTTTCGGGACATTTAAGACTATGATTGTGCCCAGGACTGGCATGAGTTCTGCAGTTCCCTAAGGATCTTCCAACCCACATGCAATAACTGCTGAACGCATCCCACGCATTCACTGCTTGTCCAAGGCGTTTGGACTTACTGAATGCACGAGGTGTCTTCGCTTGCCCGAGCAAATGAAACTCCTCAAACCAAGGACCAGTCTCCTCTGAAGCAGCCCTGCACATGCCTTCCTGCATCTGAAGGCRCTCAGATCTTTCAGGTTCCTGCCTGAACATGAACCTAGGACACTTGCTGGAGTCAGTGGCTCCACCACTGAAGCAGTGCAGCCCTGCAGACCAAGAAGTGTGGTCTTGCTGTTGCTATTAACAGGCTATAGGCTTTGTAGTAACTTGGCGGTGCAGGCTTCAGGACTTGTCAGGCTCATTTGGAGTTGTCTTGGTCTTTCTGGAACTTGCTTCAGCTTATTTAGCTTTAATAACAGTTGTCCAATGACAGCTGACTATTGCCTTATTTGTTTTATCTTGAGCTTAGCTTTGTACTTTTGTGTGGTGTAATRCTTACTGCTATAATAATCTGAATGTATGTCTGTAACTAATAGGCAGTAATAACTAGTAGTTCTTCTGTCTAAAGTGAACTGCCTAACTAGCCAAGCATAACAATAGAGAAAGGGCAGACACGGATAGGTTGTGTATATCAGTTTTAACTATGCTTATTCAAAATGAACTGTAAYTGGGCAGTTTGGACTGTAAGCCTATAAAATGTAATAGATACTGAGCTATGCAGAACAACCAGGATAATTCTATAAATATGTGTGATAACTCATCATTTTTAGTAATTTTGGCTGCTTCATTTTAAAACAAATGCAAGCAATTTTTTTTTTATTTTTATTTTTTAGAAATATAGGATTTGGCACTGTTACACTCATCTTACTGGACCCAAGGTCATGAATAGGATTTCTTGGATGGGTGAAATGAGCAATGTTTTAGGTATATATTGCAGAAAGTCTTTTTTTAATAGTGCRATACATCTCTAAATTATCCTCACCTTAGCACCCCTCCCGAAAATTAGGATGTGGCAACTAAGAATTATCATTTATTTAGACTCTTGATGTCAGAGGGAGTGAAGGCCATACTGCTTCTTACAAAGTAAGTTCTTTACTGCCTTACAGCACAAGACCTGTGAGAGACCTGTGCTTTAACAGAGCGGCTTCTTGTACCTGCCTGTCACTATTAATGATGTGTAATTTATGGAAATAGTAGATAGTAATTCCTAATCAGCAAAGTTGCAGCTAATAATGCTGGAACATATCATATGGGATTGATGTCAGATTTGTGAAAAATGGAATTGACAAGTAAATTTTCTCCTATAACATCATCAGCTGTAAGACTGTTTCAGAAAAATATTCAGTCTATTCAGTAACAKAAAGATTGGTTTAAATCTTGCGCTGCTTTTTATTAATAAGCGCATATCTAATAATTCTTGTTTGTCAAAACATTAAATAATTGAATGCTTAATATTTTAATTGTTAACATATGAACTAAGTAAGATCCCTCTTAAATGAGTTACTAATAGCATGTAATTGGAAAGGACAATTCTCTGGTTTTTTATTTMTGCTTAACATTTTTATTATGATCTATTCTAAACATGCTGGTGATCAAAAAAAAAATTTGCTATTCATGTTGCACAGCATTTCCTTGAAGGTTGTACAGATAGAAGTAATTTTTTGAAATCACAAGAGAAGGATTCTGCATTCTCACTGATTTTGTACCTTAGGCTGTATGAAATTAGCTTATAAATACAAGCTTATAACCTTAACTACGCACTGTCAGCCGCTATTCTCTGGTATCAGATTGTGTGTGTTACTTGAGCGTCACATTTTTAYGACACATAAGTCAAAGTATTGGAGTGATATGGTGTTTTGACATGAGAAGACTGATTCAGACACTCTTACTTTTTCAGGTTAAAAGAATTCTTACTGAACTAACTTACTCATCAGATCTACCATCTTCATTTCTTACATTCTCATCATAGCGGAAAGCAGAGTACCATCGTGGGGCAGAACCTGAGAAAGATCATACGCTTCTCTGTAGTGTGTGTTGGATAGACGAAGAAAATACCTTAAATATATCTCCTATTCTGAATTTGACCACAGTACAGAAAGGTCTAGAAAAACTGGGAATTCAGCAAACAAATATTTTTTCCATGCTTACTTGTATATGGTTTGAACTTTGTTGTGTTAATCTGCATGGAAAACAGCTGAAGTAAGATCCTCTTACAGCTTATTCTAAAACCTTCAGTTACATGCTATCTATCACATTATTAAATATTCAGGACTGACATATGTACCCAAATTGTACAAAGTATGGTAAGTATTTTTGAATTATGAATCATTAAAATCATTATAATTTTGGTTTGCAGTGGAAAGAAGACAAATGTGTTTGATGATGACAGTGGGACAGACAAAATACAACACTGATGGAGTGGAGCAGATTGCTTGAGCAGCTTGACTGACTGTATCATCACTAGTCTGGAGCAGTCCAGACTCAACACCAGCTGAAGGGAATTTCACATTTGCCTAGGTTCTGCAGAGTTCAGCTGCTTTAGGGCTGGGGAACTGAAGCTTTTCAAAGTTTAAATAGAGAAGGTGATGTTTGTAAGAATTACATAGGTGCATTAAGGCAAAAGAAAAAAAAATAAAACTTTGCTTTTATTGTTGCTTTTGTTGTCTGCTTTTGGGAAATGAGAATTGCCTTTATAACCAACCCCTAAGGGATTGGGAGATTCTCAGAAAGTCAAAGCAGGATACTTTCTGAATAATCTGCTTTTGCCACGATACAGGAGTAAACTATGGGGAGTTCTTCTAATACTGGTTCTAGAAAAATAATGTACTATATCCTCTGGTCCTGGAATATCCAGTTAGGAATATTAGTGTAGTTAGTCTCTTTTTTTTTATTTATTTCCTTGTAATGCTTATTTAAATCAATCTTTTCTTCATATAGTTCTATTTCCAAGCTCTCGTATGTCTGCACACTGTCCAAGAACCATGAATAAAAGTGACCATGACTTGTATTTTAAGACCCTACAGCCAGTACATAGATTTCTGGKTGTGCCCTTGGATGGGTCAAATGAAATTCTAGTTAAGCTGGCCTTTTTTTGCATTAAAAAAAGGAATATAACCTAAACTTCTTGCTTTAGTGTATCATTCTTTTTCCTCTTCTGCTAACACCATATTCAAAATATACACTTATTTGGAGATGTACATAGTGCRTTGACATATTTTTCTTGGGCTGTATCATGAAATCAATAGAAAATTACTGACTTGAATGAGCAAAGTTTCATGGCTGCAATGAATATCTGAAAAGCCTTAAAAAATACTTCTAACTTACATTACTGAACATCTTTTTTTAAATATGTAGTGATAGAATAAAACATACTGATTTTTGTACAGACTAGTAATCTTCTGTAGTTCTTCGGGTGAACAGAATGTTGTACCCATGAAAGAATTTATAAGGGGAGAGTAAGTGGGTAAGTTTTCATAGCGCTGATTAGCAGTGCTTTAGATCAAAGCAAAAAGAAACATCAAGTACTGGAATCTGTCTAAAATGCTGTCTTCTTCCAAGGTTTCAGTAAGAGATTAAATTATCTGAGAGAGATCTATATTTAGGAAGCTTATTCTGCAGGTAGAGATGTAAAGCCTCCAATAGTAGTAGTATATTATTAGTAGTATTTCACACAGTGGCTTAGTGATCAGAACACAAATAGAAAATGCAGGTTCAGTTCCCATTCAAGCTGAAGGAGATTCAAACTCAAACATCTCGTTTTTTAGATATGAATCCTGATCACCACAGTGACTGGAAAGGAAGGACTTCACGTATTTCTAGGATAAGGCAACATGAGCAAAGGGATTTGGTATCCCAATTTTGGATTTATGCATCTGTTTTCTACCTCAGCACCGTTTTAGGTAATGAAGTCCTTCGCTGAATCCGTTCTTTAGAGCCTCATCTTGTATGTTCATACAATGTATCTCAAATTTGCTAATTAACATATTTTGTTCTGAAATAATACTAACACCYTGATTTATATCTGAGCGTATTTCTTTTTCCTTAACTGAAGAGGAGGAGGATTATTCTGGTAAGAGATCATAATGCTTGGGAATATTTTAAGTTCTGAGCTCTGATCGAGGTTTTATGTAGGGCCCAACTTCAGAAGGATATTTCTTTATCTTTACAGTTTTTTAATATCTGCCAAAGAACAAATAACAGATGCTTCTCCTGTGGACTGAACTATCCATCAGAAATGTAGCGTTGTTGAAGCTGTAATAGGATAGGGATGTAAGTGAGGTAAGTTTCCTAAGAGAGATAATATCTTTAAYAGATTGATAGCTGGGGGGAAAAAGAAACAAAAAATAAATACACAAAGTTTTGGTTTCAGAGTAACTGCCTGTCTCTGTCTCCTTCTCACAGGGCCAAAGATTTTATCATCTCTTCTCTTGCTACCATGCACCTCTCATAACTACCCTCTTTCCTCAAATTGTCTCTTAACCAAACAGATCTGTAAGTGATTGCTAGTCACATTGCATGCAGGAATTTGTCTCTCCCTTGCACTTTTGACCGTAATTGAGGCTAAGACATTTTGTGGGCTTCTTTCAGTACTCAGTCGGATGACCTATATGCAAAATTCATCCAAACAAGAGATTCCATTTGTTTTTCTTTTCTCGACAGCAAGTCTTTTAAGCTACAAAACCTTCACCTACATTAGATTACACTTACATAGTTCATAACCTAACTAATAAGAATGGGCTAGAAGTATACACAAAGCATTGCTGTTTAGTATGCAAAATCATTACAGTAGCCTTCAATAAGCTCGTTAATATGTAACTTACTTACAGTTATGCAGATGAGGTACTGCACTTTGAGACGTTCCTGTTCACTCTTGTGATCTGTGATGGATTTTCATTATAAAAACTGATTATAAAATTCAGTGAAAATCATATTAACATGTTGGTATAATTAAACTTATATGCTATTATTGCCAAGGAAAAGAGTCGTTAATGGTCTGTGCACAACTCAGAAGGATCATGGCTGTCTTAAGGAAGCTATTCATTGTTCTAACCTATTTTTAATTCAATCTTAAGAGAGGATTTACTGGGCACTGATGTGATGACTTTGAAATGTCTTTTAATCCAAACTGCTGTGTGCAAAGATACTTGCTAATGCTTTTGTAATGTTAGTTACTAGACACTTTATATTACTGAGGCTTCTTAGTCAAAAATTGTTACCTCCTGTGGCAGGAATCTCACACAGAAAGAAGGCAGCCTTTAAGTTATTACTCACGGCGCAACTGTAGGATGAGCAGGACAAGAGGAGTAGGCAGAGCAGGGCAAAATCAAAAAACCTGAGTAAGCATCGAATGTTCCGTATTATGAAATATTTTCTGCTGTATTTTTCCTGTGACCTAGCCCATTTCTCAAAGTCAAATTATTTATTAAATTAACCCATGAATATATAGGAAGAGGCACAGTAATGAGGTGAAAATCTTGAAGTGAAAGGATCACTGATCCTTTGCAATTATCCCACTCTAAAAAGTGAGAGGAGTATTTTCTTCTTTAAATTTTAACATTAAAATTTTAACTTTTAAGCAACAAAATAAAGTATTATCTTAGCAGAATATTTTTGAGCATTAAGGTGAAATCACCAGGGGAATTACTAGCTGGAATGTAAGACCATGTCCATGCTAGGACTGAGGTWTGGGGATGGAGGAGAACAGAATAGTCTCAGTGGCCACAGGCGCTGATATAGCTGAGCAGCACATGACTTTCATTCAAAGACAAGGAGGAGAACTGATCCCCAGAACTYGTTTGAACCATAGACTTGAGGAAGACTATAGGATTGCAAACATTTAAAATTATTTTACCTTAAAAAGCTGCTTCAAAGGTAGATATTATGCTAAYAGTAGTTGTATACTCAGT
The DNA here is from genome assembly GCF_003343005.1 of Rhea americana. Taxonomy (NCBI): domain Eukaryota; kingdom Metazoa; phylum Chordata; class Aves; order Rheiformes; family Rheidae; genus Rhea; species Rhea americana. The sequence goes on from NW_028186978.1 coordinate 7,343,558, forward strand.
TAGAACATCAAAGCTGTCAATAAGGGATTACTTTTCTATTTGTGGACTACTATTCTATTTTTCTATTTTCTATTTCTATAACATTTCTACTGAAATCAAACAGAATGAGTCCCTTAATTTAATGAAGCTGTTTCAGGGTATATCTGAAAGTTGGAAACACCATACTTATTCATAAAAGCAGTATTGCTTTGTTAGCCTCTAGCTCAGCTCCTTGGTGAGTAAACTTCTTGAAGACAATTTCCTTATAGTGAAAGGATTATTGCCTTGTGGAAGAAAGACCATAATGCCCTTCACATTATAGGCCTGAAAATATTTCTGTTGCTATCTTTTTTAGTTGCTTGAAGAAGCACTGTAAAGATCTGGTTAAAAAGTCTTTCTCGTTACAAAAGCTGAGCTGAGAAACCCTCTGGGAGGACACACTGTAATCTAGATTGGGATGACTAAGCATGGCCTGGAGTTCTGACTATGCACACTGAGGAGGGCTTGAAAATATTTCAAGGTAAAACAAATCAAATTTCTATCTGAGTTTCTTATAAGTGCATCTAAATGTTTGTGCTGGAAAAGAAATCAGTCTATTAGTTTAGAGACTATTATTCAACATTCTCTGGAAAAAAGTGAAAGATGTTCTGAATTAGTTTCCATGTTCTTTGCTTTTTCTAGCTTCCCAAGGTCCAAAAAACCCAGAACATCATGCCTCTGAAAATCCCTGTGATCAACTGTACAAGCAACAATTTTTTGAACATTTCAGAAAATAATTAAATTAAAATATTAGCAAAACCAGAACATTCTGGGTCAGRGTAACATTTAACAGACATTTCAAAGCTTGGAAATTGGTCAGACCAAGTGTTAAAACAAACTCAAATATTTCTCTGTTAAGGATGACTGACTACTGTTGCAATTATATATTATTTTAGATAATGATGCACAAATTATCACCCAGTACTATAGTGGTCCAAAATTTCTGACATCTTTAATGACTGCCAGAAAAGATTTCAGGCCTGTGCAGGTCTAGAGCGATCTTCTTACTCTTTGCCTTCGTAGATGCGCAGCTGGCTTTGGGCGTCCTGCTTTTTGCACATTCCACCCCGTTGTTGCTCTYTAAGGCTTGGCTCTCTGTCCAGAGCAAGCATATCTGATTGCATCTAGATTTATCTATGTGGCACGGCATGGCACTGTGCAAGATTGAGGTCCTCAGCTCATCCGGACCAAGAACACATTGAAGTACAGCACGACTCCCTTGTGGTCCCTTGCAGTTTACTTTGGAAAGCAGAGCATTTGGGTTGTCTGGTGTGTTCTGGGGTTTCACCTTGTTAGACCAGCAGATCATCTTCCTTATCTTTCAGCTTGTTCCATTTCCAAAACCACCTTTGTTTTTCCCTAATCATGCCTATCCAAATTTTGGAATATTGTTCTTTTTTCTCTAAAACAGACAACCTCTTTTCTCAAAAAAAAAAAAAAAAAA